>NC_091806.1:22997348-23300378 GCF_041296235.1 Equus asinus
GCAATGAGTATAGTTAAATATTGAGATACTATTTCCGAATCTCCACAATAATGGCGATGATTCTACGTTGACGAGAAAAATATTATTACTCTTCTGATGCTCTCTTAGCATATTGGTTTAATTAGATGATAAAGAATTCAATATCATATATATGTATACATAAAACCATGGTAAATGTCAGCAAGTTCAGTCTTTGAGGAAATCATTCTAGGACAGTAGAGACATAGAAAAATAAATATATACAATATTTCATCAGTGCTATCACATTACAGAACTACTGAATCATCCCTGTGATTATCCTCAAGAGATAAACAATAAAAGTAAGCCTCAAGCCCCTCTATATAACCATTATAATAGTATTAGCTTTATTTCTTTAAAAATAACCACACACATGTTGGTGGTTGTAAAATGCTTCTGGGAGTTTTTCCCTCTGGTCCCTCTTGTGCCTTTTAATTCAATGCGTTCCCAGGAATGCTTTCCTAAAAGGTTCTTTTGAAATGGAAGACTCCTGGGAGAGTCAGAGGCTTTCTATCTCTATTTGCTGTTTCATAGCACAGTCTCAGAAAAATAAGAGGAACCAGACTGAAGGATCACCTTGACATTCCAAAGAAATGTAAAATATTGCAGCAGTGAGCATCATAAATTATACATATGTGGATAAAATAAGGGGGGTTTTGGGGCCGGCCCAGTTGCGCAGTGGTTAAGTTTGCATGTTCCGCTTCTTGGAGGCCCAGGGTTCGCCGGTTTGGATCCTGGGTGCAGACATGGCACTGTTTGGCACGCCATGCTCTGGCAGCATCCCATGAATAAAGTAGAGGAAGATGGGCATGGATGTTAGCTCAGGGCCAGGCTTCCTCAGCAAAAAGAGGAGGACTGGCAGTAGTTAGCTCAGGGCTAATCTTCCTCAAAAAAAAAAAAAAGTGGGGTTTTGAAAAGCTCTTTATTTTATATAAAAATTTGGTCATAGTAATTCAACTTTTTAGGGTTTTTTTCTGGAATAATTTTATTAGTGGTTATTTTCAAAGGAGGGCATTCAGGAAAATCTGGATGATAATTTGAGGGCAAGTTGAGGGTTTTAAGCCTATATTTGCATGTGTGAGAAGACATTTAAGCATAATTTAAAAGGTATGAGGTTCTAAATCATACAGAAGTGGTTTAGATATAGACCTCACCCTTAGTACTTGTGTAACCTTGGGTTCTACTCTCACTATTTACAAAACAGGGACAATAATACAATAATTATACCTCATCAGGTACTGGTGAAGATGAAATGATTGGTAAATTAGAAGAATTAAGTATAATGCCTAGAACATATAATTACTTAGTATATATGCCTAGAACATATAATTACTTAGTATATAACATCTAAACATTTTACTCTAAATTCATCAAATAATGAAGCCTGTAACTTTCAATTTCACAATATTTCTTTATTATAGATGTGATAAATAAAGTAACAGAAAAATAATCTCCAATTGCCCTTGATGGATTTTTACACTATTCATAGACTCTCATGTCCTTAGTCATAAATCCCACTTCCCAAGAATCTTATTTCAATGTCTTTTTTTCCTTTCAAACTACAGTTGACATTTCTTTGTAAACAATTCCTCACAGAGATCTTTTTCAAAGAATGTAAAGTATAAAGGAGAGATTTTTGGGAGACATTCTTCAACTGAAAGGTACGTTAAAACGTGGACTCAATATTCTTTGCCATTTGTGTCTAAACATACATGTGGGTAGGGCATGTGTGTGTGTGAAAGGGAGAGAAAGAGTATTTCTGAGAGAGAGAGATGGGGAGAGAGAGAACAGGGAGAGAGAAAGAAAAGAGTCTCAGAGAGATTTTATAGATTAAAAGAAGACCAGAAGGAAAATAACATGAGGATGGGACTGGGGGATATTTATGCATGAAGAAGATTGCTGACAGGATTCCTAGTAGAGACTCTATGGGCACTGCTTTGAAGGATCTTTTTCCTTATTAGTTTGTATTTTCCCAACTGATGTTCAATCATTGCGATTTGGGCAACACTGACCCAACTGCTAAGAGATGCTGAGGCTTGCACCAATGTTCAGGAAACATTCTAAACCAAAACTGTACTTTCTAAGGTCTGATTCTCTAGTTATTCTACAGTTTTGTTCTATGATTTTAATGAAAAGTTATCTTTAGATTTCTTTATATCCTTTGATCAGATTATTACACATAAATAAAAACTGTTTGATTATTCTCAGTTTATACATAAAAAGTACTTTGCTAAACTCTACGTTGAGCACAGTAGAAACTTATAATGACTTTCATGTTTCTTTATTAAACTTGGTATAGTCTAATGAGTTCTTCGACCAATCTACTCATGGCAGAATACAAAACTCCAAAAGTAAAACCAATTAATTGATTACAATGTTGATATCAATTTTCTTATACCAAAGTTTGTTCCTTTCCAAACATATGTGGGAGTATCATTCTGTGGAGTTGACAACTTAGAATCACAAGTCCATTATATTGAATATTCTTTACATGAACTGTATTTATTTTACTCTTGGCACAAGGCAAAGAGATCCCATATTATTAGTTCCACTTATTAGTTGAAGAAAGAGGCTAAGAGACGAAAAAACTGCTTGGTGCTAACAAGAAAGAATTAGCAGGACATGTAAGACTGGATGCTCATCTTCACAATCATTAGATGAGGGATCTGTCCACTGTATCATGACTCACGGGAAATTTTTTATTATTCTCCTTGTTTTGGAAATAATGAAAGTAGAACCCAAGGTTACACAAGTACTAAGGGGAAGGTCTATATCTAAACCACTTCTGTGTGATTTGGAACCTCATACCTTTTAAATGGTTTCCTCATTGGTATCATTGAAACCATTCATTGTAATTAACAGATGGTAAGGAAAAAAACATGATTTTGGTGTGGCAGACATTTGTCACTTGGTTATGGGTAAAAGGTAGTGGTTTCAACATATTCACTCTGCTCATAGGTATACTGCATCAAAATGGCGGTACTGTTCTAAATGTGAGTTGAAATAAGCCAATCATTCTTCAGTCACGGAGTTCTTCAACATGTCAACAGAAAGCAACTAACTCTCTAAGTGTTTCTAATGTTTCAAAAGTGACCTCTAAAATGTGTCTTTAGAATAAGTAGGAAAAAGGTGAAGCTTGTATTTAATAATAACCTCTGTTCCTACATTCAGATGCTCAGCATTGTGCCTCTGGTTCTCTATTTCCAGCCTCTCCATGTTTTGAATCTTGAACAAACATGCCAAGAAGGAGAGTAATTGAAACTATTTTCACCTAATTCAGCTATGTTCTGCTGTTATTAAGAGCCCTTAGTTATTTTTATTTCAAGAATAATTATTTAGTTTCACTGGATGTATGGAATGTTTGTGTGTGCTTAAAATTCCATACATAAATTATATGTAGCATAGATAAGGGGAGGGACTTGCTTAGAGTTATACAGGTATTTAATGGCAGGGATGGAGATCTTTTACAGAGGTGGACAGTGACTGGAACTTCATTTAGTCACTGGATGGTGTTAGATAGCTCCAAAGAGCGTGGAATCTGGCATCAGATACAGGTTCATCTTAGGTTGCTACTTAATATATGAAAGAATTGGTGCAATTAACAAACTCTTTCTTCCTCATATCTAAGATGAGTATCAGAAGATTACCTATTGGATTGTTATGAATTAAATGCATGAAAAATGTTTATAAAAGCTCCAGACAAAAAATATACTCATTAAAAATAATTAGATCTGTAATGATGCGCTTAATATAAACTGGATTTAAAAGATTAAGTCTAATAAATCCTGTATGACCTACATGTTTTCTTTATGTATAAATCTCTCCAAAACTTAAGGAGTGCTATTGAAGATGTTTTATGTTCTGTGCATTTCAGATGAATTCTGTTTGCTGTGTACTCTGAACCCAATTGAACATCATGGAAAATCAGAACAATGTCACAGAATTTGTTTTCATGGGACTGTGGGGAAATAAACAAATAGAGCTACTCTTCTTTTTCTTGTTCCTCCTCTGTTACTTGGCCGTCTTAATGGGGAACATCCTCATCTTACTCACAATCACTTGTAGTCATCTAATTGAAGAACCAATGTACTACTTTCTCTGCCACCTTTCCCTCATGGACCTCTGCTACACCTCCACCGTGGTCCCTCGGCTAATCAGGGATTTAGCTTCAGTAAGAAAAATTATTTCCTATAACAACTGTATGACCCAGCTCTTCACTGCCCACTTGCTGGCTGCTGTGGAGACATTCATCTTGGTGTCCATGGCTTTTGACTGCTATGTTGCCATTGTCAAGCCTCTGCACTACATGATCATCATGAACATGCAGAGGTGTAAAATGCTGATCATCATGGCCTGGGTTGTGGGGTTTTGGCACTCTATTGCTTTACTGCTCATGGTATTCAATTTACCTTTCTGTGGTCCTAATCAGATAGATCACTACATATGTGATGTGAAGCCTCTTTTGAAACTGGTGTGCAAAGATATTCATGTTGTTAGAATCTTGGTCATTGTTAATTCAGGAATTGTGGTAGTTGTTATTTTTCTTGTCCTAGTAGCTTCTTACATACTCATATTATATAATCTCAGGACACACTCTTCTGCAGGACGACGCAAAGCTCTGTCGACCTGTAGCTCTCACATCATGGTTGTAGTTTTATTCTTTGTGCCCTGTATCTATACCTATGTTCTACCTGCAGGGAGTGAGAACAGGGATAAGGAAATTTCTGTGTTTTACACAGCAATTGCCCCCATGCTGAATCCTCTCATCTATACCCTGAGAATTATGGAGATTAAAATTGCCATGCTGAAGGTATGGTCTCAAATGGTACATTCAAAATTAAAGTGACTAAGATGATATGTGTTGTATTTTTGATCCTGTGTCCTCAAAGCATTTATCGTTTGAGATTTTTAGGAAGTGTTTATGCTCTTTTAGGGGTAGTTGGACTAAATTACCTCAGACAATATATGAGCCCAAGCAACAAGTTACTGTGAGTCAGAATGCCATCTTTACTTTAAAGGGTCCAAATAGTTCAAGGTGTGACTACTTCAATTTGAGGAACTCAAGAAATGTCCTTCCAAAGCACATCTCTGATCATGTCACTGCCCTCTCCAAAAATTGGTATGGAACCCTATCTTCCTTAGAGTAAAATCAACCTTTTCATTTGTTTATCAGAAATTTTCAAAGTTGGTCTGAGGCTAAGTTACTAGTCCTAGAAGTCACTGCACTGGAAGAAAGTATGGTGTCATAATGATAGGCTTTGGGGTCAGGAAGAAATGGGTGACTACTGATTGTAAGTTTTTATCTCTGTTTCTTGACAGTTTGCTTTAATTATACAAGTCTCCATTTTTAAAATATCTATGAAATAGGGTAATATTACCCTTCATAAAGATGTAGTATTACTTTGGCTAACACACGGGAAGTTTTAGCACCGTGTGTGGTGTATAGGAAATTCATGTCAGGTCATTTTCCTCTTTTCCTTCCTGTCTTCATGTGTTCCACTTTGCTTGGATGTTTTCCTCCAACTACACTGGAACCCTCTACACTCTCCAAACATTCTCTGAAATCTCTCATCTTTGTGGCTTTATTTTTCTATATCCTCTGCTTAGGATGCCTCCATCCCTATACTTCATAGTGCACATTTTACATGCAATTCATACTCCTGATAGTACTTTATTCAGAAAGACTGCAGATCCATCAACAGACTAGAAGTGTTTGAATTGCAATACAGCTGAACATTTTCTGTATTTCATATTTTTATTTATTTATTTTGAGGAAGATTAGCCCTGAGCTAACATCCGTACCCATCTTCCTCTACTTTATATGTGGGACGCCTACCACAGCATGGCTTGCCTAGTGGTGCCAGGTCCGCACTCGGGATCTGAACAGGCGAACCCCAGGCTGCCTAAGCAGAACGTACACTTAACCACTGTGCCACCAGGCCGACCCCCATTTTCTCTATTTCAAATAATCCTGTGCCCTATAATAGTGTTCTTTCTTATGAACTATGTTTTTCCAGTTTGACTGACCCATTATATTATGTGCTATATCATTATTTTTCTTTTTGTCTCTCTTTTCTAAGCAATAAAGCTGGCACAAATTAAGATGTAAATAAAGAGCATCTGAGTTACGTTCAAAGATGTTATCTTCTCTTTTTGACTATGTAAATTGTTCTCACATATCTAGAACTTCCCCTTTTGTCTTTAAGAATCATGCCTTAATATAAAATAAGTAATATCAGAAAGGCTGAAAATTTAACAAAAATCTCATGGGTCTATCAGGAAGCGAATGAAATCCAGCAGACCTCAGCCTCCTATAATGTCTTTTAACTTATTTATTTTCTGCATTTAGGAGGTACTACTATTTTAATTATTGTTTACTGCCATGTCCATCAAATCACATAACTCATTATCAGCTCTGTGCTCTGGCTCCTATTTGTCTAAACATTTTTCTCTGCCCAGGCACTTGTTTTCTCAAGTGAATGATTGCATTCTTCCACACATTTTCCTTGAGTTGCACCTGCCCCACTGCAAAGGCAAATTCCAGGAAAAACTCTATGGAGAGTAGAGTTTGCCTTTAATGTCAGGCACCCTTGATTTATTGTTTCAACTCTTACAATATTTTGCACATCTAATACTTTTTTCCCCCTCCTGGAACCATACAAACCTCTGGAATATGAGGGGAAAACCCTGTAACTCTTCCATAGAAATTAACTTGAACGAGTTATTCATAATTCTGTTTGATCTGACTAAAAGTAGAATTTTTCCAATGAAAACTTTTTTAACTACAAAAATGTGGTGTGCATATGTGTGCCTGTGCGTTTGACGACTGTGTCTGTGTGTGTATGGTGTGGGAGATCTTGCGGGTCTTGAGAACCCGTCAAGGGAAATTCTTACCCCATCTGAAAGAATATTATGAAAGAAAACTAAACAAACCTTTTATTATTATTTATCTTCTTTTCTCAAGGGTCCACAATATTATTGGGAAAAAAAAGAAGATATATGAAAATCCCACAAAAAAAATATGTTGACTTAAGATTAGTTGTCTACTTGCGAGGTGTTCTTTCTAGGATTCACTTTCCAGCCTGTAGCACAATGCCTAATATCTTCAAAAATATCTGTCAAGTTTGGAAGAATTTGATAAAATGTTTTGTTTAGCATGTGAGTATAAACACAGAATATTTCAGAAATATTTATGGTTGTAAATGTGTAATTTAAGAAATTCTATCCACTTATACAGGAATGTATAGGTAATTTAAAAGTCCACCATTACAAGTTTATTAAAGGAATACCTTAAAGACCTAACAAGCACTCACATTACACAGGCACATTATTTAAACTCCAGGGTGTCAGAAAGCATCAGAGTGCAAGATGCTTAGAAGACCTGATTGGGACCTAATGGAGATATCGAAGGCCATAACCAGCTCTCAGTGTTGTAGTTCTATACGACTTCCTGTCTCACTCACACACTGTACCCCTCATTCTCTTCCTCAACCCTACATCTATTTCCAGGTATCCATTGAGAGGGCGAATTTAGACACCTCTAGCCTGTTCTGGTATTCTCTTCAACACCTGAGAGAGGTCTATGATTATAGTTATCATATATCTTAAGTTTTTCAAAACATTCTTAATTTCAAATAGTTTATTTTTTTCTCTGTGCCTAAATCTTCAACTTTCCCAGAACATTTTTGTTTACCAAATATCTCTTAAACTACCTGCTTCATCTGAAAGTACACAAAATTGACTTATTTTACTTCATGTTCTGATATTATTACTATAAGATGAGCTATGAGCTATACTCTGAATTGTGTTCACCATAAGAAATATTGGACTAGCAGGTTTTTTCTCCAATACTTTTTTCTCAAGACCCTGAGACTATGTCATAGCAGATGGTTGGTTTTTCTTAGAATGGACCTTCCACATTTCAATATGTATTAGATCCACATTGATTAAAATGCATTCTCACATGCAGGTGGTCATACTGTTCCGAGTATGTCAGGACATGTGATGTGCCAGGATGTGTTATGATGACCAGGAGGCTAGCTCTGAGGTCAGAAAAACAGATTAATGATAGTTTAGCTGTGTGACCTTAATTAATCCACATGAAGCATCTCACTCAATTCTTATCATGAAATAAATATTCTATATGTGGTTGCAGTTACTCCTCTTGTGACTGGAGGTGTATTGAGGATTTCAGAGAATTTATGTACCTTCGCTAGAGAAGTTAAATAGTGGGACTCATAAGAGGTTGTATCAAGGTTCTCTTACTTTGAAGCTCAAGTTTTTAATCACCGTGTTACACTTCCTCTCCATTTTCAGCAACAGCAGTTCTAGTCCTAAAAATAACTTACTGAAAGAAGTGCAAGTGTTTTGCTTTCTCAGCACCTGGGGCCACCTTTTGATGGGGAGAGGGAGATGGAGGTGTTGGTGATTCTCACCCTGCATGTAACTGGAGCTAAGCTTGAGATTTCTTCCAAAGAGCAAGGTCTGTTTGACTTCATTTTTCCCTCAAAATAAGGAAGGGACTCTGAAGGCCCTATTTGGCCCTATCTAGTTGCTAGGCTTCCTTATCTAAATATCTCAGAGGTCTGCCAGTGGTACCACTATTTTGGGTACATATATTATCTGTGATTGGATTCCCAAATAATTTTAGCATTGTATTTCCCAAACATTCTTTATCTTTCTTTTAAGGTTTTGTTTCCTTAGTCTTTTTTATTTCCTTCGTCCCCAGTGTTGTCATCTCTATGATAACTTTATAAGATAACACATGCAACATGATTTGAATGCACCACAATTACACTTAAACCATAAGAATGGTCAGGACATAGTATGTTTTACTTAAATTAATTTCTTTCCTTCCAAGTGCAAACTTTTTGTTACTGTATTAACACATTCTTGAAGGCGTCTTTGCATGGTATTTGTTCCCTTCCCAGCTGTTTCTTTTCTCCATGCAAATATGCTTCCCTCAGGCTCTTTGATCCATCCAAATAACCAAGCTACAGTTTAATTCAGGTCTGGATTTATCTTGAGAGATTTCCACATTAGAATCATTATGCCTATTGTAGATAGAATTCTGGGTATTTTAGATTTTCTATAATGCTGAACTATGTAGTTTGCAGACATCTTTTCCCAAACAATTGAGTACATGTCAGTAAGAAGATTGGCCTTATAGTTTTTGATTCCTGCTACTGAAATGGATGCATAATCTCACTTAAGTCCAAGGATAACTTATTTCTCCCTCTTTGAGGTTGCTCATATGCTCTTTGCTATTTATTGCAAACAAGATCAAGCACATAGAAGTTTGAGCCATATGCTCATTCTACTTACTGTTCCTGTTAAGACCACATTTAGTCTATATCTACACTTCTAATTGGTGGTACATTGGTGCTAGTCATACACATTTATAGTATAGCAAATCATTACCTAGAAGTAGTATTGCCATATCACAGATCATGACCACCTTAGTAAATATTGTGAAATAGTGGTTTAAAGTTTGCACAATTTTATACCACCACCAGTAATATATAAGATTTCTATTCTTCATATTAGTATTTTGTAGTTGTTATCTCTCTTTTCTCTTGATTGATCTTGGCAAAGGTTTCTGACATTTATTAATTCTTTCAAGGAAACAACTTCTGGCTTTGTTTTTGTTTTCCATTTAGGATTGTTAATTATGTCATTGATTTCTTTCCTTATATCTATTATATTCTTACATCTATATTGTTCTTACATCTACATTATATCTATAATTATTTTGTTTGTATTTTCTCAGGTTTTGATACCTAGGATTCTTAGATCATTTACTTGCACAATACTTTGTTTTGTAATGATAGAGGTGATATTGTTACACATTCCACAGATTTTAAAAAGATAATAAAGGAATATTATGAATATATTAAGCTCAACAAATTGAACAATTTAAGTAGAATGGGAAAATTCCTCAAATGATGTAAACTATTGAAATTCACTTAAAAATAAATAATAGATAATTTCAATATCTCTATGTCTCTTAAGAAAATTGCATTTCCTGTCTCAAATTTTGTCAAAGGAACACCCCCATACACATATCTTCATATGTGAATTCTACAACAACTTAAAGAAGAAATAATACTTATTCTACACAAATTCTAAACAAACATAGAATATAAAAGATTACATCTGAATTTGTTCTACAAGGCCAGCATTTCTCTGATTCTCCTCTATTACTGTAGCTTTTCTATACGTCTCAGATCTTTCTCCATATCATATCATCATTTTTGAATAAAGACAGTTTGTCTTCCTTTCCACTATCATTGACATTTTCTTATTAAAGTGAGTTTAGCAAGGTTTCAACATATAATATCAATCCACACAAAAATATTGTACTTTCTATTAGTATCAAACAATCAGAAGATAAAGTTTAAGAATACCGTATGGAGTGACATCAAAAATATGAAATACTTAGGAATAAATACCACAAAACATGTGTAGCAAAAGTACATGGAAGCTGTAGTAATTTGTTGAGAGAAGTTAAAGTAGACTTTAATGATCGAAAGCAATCCATGTTTATCGACCAGATGAAAAGACCACATTCAGGTCTCTTCTGCCCACCTTGATTTAATCTCAAAGAAATATACCTCTCAAATTAAAGCAGATATTGTTTTTCAATTCAAAATATCATTTTAATTTATTATATTATTTTATTTATTTTTATCTTTATTATATTATTTATTATAACATTTTAATTTATTATATTATATTGTTATATGGAAAATTAAAGGATATAGATTAACCCACACAACTTTATAAGAGAAAGAAACTTGAAGAAGTTACAAGTTACACTAATAGATTTAAAAGCATATTATAAAGCTACAATAATCAAAGTAGTTTGGTATTTTCATAAAGGTAGACAAATTGATCAATGGAACAGCCCAGAGAGCGCAGAAGTAGACATGCACGTTTATGGTCAACTAATTCTCAACAAAGCTCAGTAGGCAATTCAGTGAAGAAAAGACAGTCTTTCCAACAAATTGTAACGAAATCATTGGAGATCTATATGCAGAAAAAGTAAACCTCTGTTTGTACACCATTCCTTGTGTAAAATTTAATCCAAAACATATCCAGATCCATACATAAAATACAAATGAATAAATTGTTACAAAGTAATATGTGAGGAAATCTTTACGATTTTGGATCAGGTAAAGAGTTCTTCGATAGGATGCCAAAAGTATGTCTTAAGAAGGAAAAAAGTGGTAAGTTGGACTTCATCAAAATGAAAAATTTTGCTGTAAGAATGAGATAGTGAATAAAACAAACAAGTTACATGCTGGAAGAAAATATCTTAAAAGTATCTAGTTACTAAAGAACAACTATTCAGAATAAATAGAAGTCTCTCAAAACTCATTGAGAAGAAAATACACAACCCAGTAAAAATGGGTAAAAAATTTAAACAGATTCTTCATCAAGGAAAATGTACCCATTACAAATAAGTACATGAGAAGATACTAAACATCATTAATGATTAGGTAAATACAAATAAAAAACACAATGATAATGCTACATACACACTTGAAGACTTGAAAAACTTTCAGTCTTTGCCTACCTGAGAACTCCCACCACTTTCCCTGAAGTATTTTCACTTTTTCACACCATCATTGCTCCAATGTTCAATCCTTTAATCTATACACTGAGAAATTCAGAAATGAAAAAAAGCCATGAGCAAAGTTTGGTGTCAAATGTCATAGCTAAACATCTTTACAAAAAAAAGGAAGGACAACTAGATGTGCAATGGGAGAAACAGAAAATTATCTCACAGATTAATTGTCCCATTGGTATCATTTTATGAATGACATAAATGGGATTTAGTGATTTAAAGTAGCTACTAATCAAATACTAGTTTTCCCCACAAAAATTGAGTTGGAAATTTAGTTAATTTTGTGAGATTTTTGAGATGTTGTGAGTATGTTTATACACATAAAAATCATCTGGCTATAGCAATTATGACACTGCCATATGAGCAAAGAATATTGATGTAAAAAAGAAAAACTTAATTATAATGATATGAGAAAATTCAGGTTTGATGCCTTCTCTGTTCATCATCAATGACTTACACTGGAGAAAGAGACCCTTCATTTATTGTTTTAACTTGACTAAATTGATTAACCTTGTGATTTTTAGATTTTTCATTTTTAAGTAAAACGTTGAATACAGTAATATTGATAGCACACGAAATTGAAAGGATAAAGTAAGAATACCTAGGAAAGACAACTGTACCATTCGTAAGCCTGGAATCATTGCCTATCTAGAGAATTAAACTTTTACAACATAAGCCTCAAAACTCTTTCTATGGTTATGTCTGGGTTTGGCTCAGCAAGTTATCTAAACTATCTAACCCCTTCCTCATTTCTTAGTGAGACAGCACTTAGCCATGATTCACTCCACACCTATGAAGTCTTTTCTAATAAAACCAAACAATTTCTCATTTACTCTCTCTTTAGTTGATTTCCGAACTAAAACATAACTATTTCTTATGCAAGCATATTTCTTATTGTCTAATATTTCTTACTGAGTAAAGTACCTGAAAAGTTTGACTCTAAGTATCTCTGGTTTGGTATTATAGTGAACATTGTTCGCTTCTTTGTTTTGCTGCACTTTTGATAATTATAATGTTAATTGTACAAGTAGTTTCAAAAAATTGTTTTCAGTGTAAACACAATTGTAGTTTTTGCACATACTTGTATGTATTTTATACATTACATTTTATTATCTTTAGTTGGAGGGATTGTGAAGATTTTTAAAAGATATATATTTATTAAATTTTGAATTATTTTAGACTTACGTAAAGGCTATCAGCATGGTACAGTTCCTGTATGTCCTTCACCAAGTTAGTCCCATTGTTGACATCTTATATTGCCATGGTTTATTTTTTTTCAATAATCAGAAACCAATATTGATAAATTAACTAAACCTTATGTTTTGTTTTCATTATTTTTTCACTAAATTTATTGAGATATAATTGAAATATAGCATTGTGTAAGTTTAAGGTGCATAATATGATGATTTGACGCTTCTGTATATTGTGAAATGATCCATAAGATTAGTTAATACATCCATCACCTCACACAATTACCTTTGTTTTGGGGGATGAAAACATGTAAGATGTACTCCCTTAGCAAAGTTCAGTTATTTAATACAATATTGTTAACTACAGTCCCTATGCTGTGCTTTAGACCCCCAGAACTTATTCATCTTATAATGGAATTTTGTGCCCGTTGACCAACATCTCTCCATTTCCCCTACTGGCTACCATCCTACTTTCTGTTTCATGAGTTGGGCTTTTTAAGATTCCACATATAAGTGAGATCATACAGTATTTGCCTTTTCAGTCTGACTTATTTCACTTAGCATATACTCTCAATGTCCATCAATGTTTTCTTAAATGGCAGGATTTCCTTCTTTTTTGTGGCTGAATATCTATATGTTACACAAATATTTAATATATATATTCTGTATTATATATATGTATATAATAAAGATATATCACCTTCTCCATTCGTATGTCAGTATACACTTAGATTGTTTCTATGTCTTGGCTATTGTTAACAGCACTGCATTGAACATGGAGGTGCATATATCTCTTACAGGTAGAGACTTCATTCATGGTTTCTTTATGTTCCAGGGTCCAGTTCAGGATATCATGTTGAAAACAGTTATATTGTCTCTCTACTAGTCTTCCCTGGTCTTTGACAATTTCTTACTATTTCCTTGTTTTTCATGCCCTTAAACATCTTGAAGAGTAATGGTTAGTTATCCTGTAGACAGTCCCCAAACTGAGATTTTTTTTTAGAAATCATACAACAGAGGTGAAGAATCCTTCTTGTGACATCATATCACATCATATTCACTTGACATCACTGGCGATGCCAAAGGTTATCACTTGCTTAAGGTAGTGTCTGTCATGTTTCTCCACAGTAAAGACATTATAGTCCCCATTCCTAATCTTTTTTTGAAAGTAAGACACTGAATCTAGCTCACCCTTCAGGGAGATGTGTGAGAATGAAGCTTCACCTCCTATGGTGGTAGTATTTGCACATATTTGGAATCATTCTGCAGGATTTGTCTCTAATCTCCCATTCATTCATGTTAGTATAGCAATATTTATATTTATTTTATACTTTAATCCAATGCTATGTTATTTATTTTGTTACTCAATTTATTCAATCTTTGGACATTGAGAGCAAATCCAATTTGGCTCCTGTGTCCCTTTGGCATGCCGACATTCTTTAATTTCTTTGAGAACTTACTGACTTTATAGTACTACAAGATACTCAAGGCTCATCTTCTATTTCCCATGCCCCAGTCCTAGAATCAGCCATTTTTCCTAGGAACTCTGCTTCCTTTTTATTGGAGAATGATATTTAGAAACCAAAATATGGGAAGTGGATATCCCAGGTATGCTTGTTGCTACTGGGGTGTCATGATTTCTATACTTCCCAGCAGGCATGTATACAGCAGGTCTGTACACTGACTTTTGTGTGCACATATATCTCTAATTGTTTCTGTATCTATTCATCTGTGTATTAAACTAAAATTTGAGTTTATACTATCTCTCTGTAATCTCTGTCTCTAAACCAGTAACACATGGTTTTTTCTAGCCATTATTCCAACCATACACCATCCATCATTTTCCTCACCTTTATGTGTTCTGAAGATAACTGACCACGTAGAGCAATAAGAGTAATAGTGTATTGACTGTTTATAGTATAGGGAAATCTGAAATGTATGGCAATAGTGACACAAGTGATGAGAGGGAGGAACTGGAGATATTCTGTTATAGGAATCTTTCGCTACATGGGAAGTCGACTCACATTATTTGAAGATGTAATCATATGACTTAAAAGTACATTGCTGGGGCCTGCCTGGTGGCATAGTAGTTAAGTTTGCATGCCCTGCTTTGGCAGTCCAATATTTGCCAGTTCAGATCCTGACCATGGGCCTATGTGCTGCTTATCAAGCCACGCTGTGGCAGATATCCTGCACATAAAATAGAGGAACATGGGCAGAGATGTTAGCTCAGGACCAATCTTCCTAAAAAAAAAAAAAAAAAAAAACACTAAATTATATTGCTAAACCTAGGGAAACCACTGGCAGTGTTTTCAAAAGAGGTATAAATAATAATCCAATAAGGAAGGCAAAACGGAATTATAAAAAACACTCAAAACCAGAGAAAGCATGGTAAGGGAAAACAAGAAGTAAACAACAAATATATCAAATAGAAAGAGCTAGTAAAATGACAGATTTTCACCTAAATATTTCAACAATGATTTTAAGTGTGAGTGATCCAAATACGTTACTAAAAAGATAGGGATATAAGAAACAGTTAAAAGTAGAGGGATGAAGAAAGATACACCATGAAAATATTAACCAAAAGAAAACTGAAGAAATGTTAAATTCTGACAAAGTAGACTTCAGAAAAGGGAAACTATCAGGAGGTAAAGACTAATATAGTGTAATGATACAAGGATCAATTCTCTGAGTAGACATAACCATTCCAATGTTCATTTTCCTAAAAACAGAGAATCAAAATTGATAGATCTAGTAGAGAAACGGATGTACAATTACAGTTAGAGACTTCAACATCCTTTTCTTACTAATTGTAAGCAGAAAATCACTAAGACTAAAGATTTGTTGAAAACAGCACTATTAACAAATTTGACATAATGGACATTCATAGACACATTTCATCCAACAAGAGCAGAACATGCATTCTTCTTAAGTGTACATGTTACATTCACCAAGATACACTATATTCTGGATGATAAAACAAAACTTAACAAATTTATAAAAATCATAAAAGCCACTTTCTCAAACCATAATAGGATTAAATTAGAAATCTATAACAGAAACATTTCTGAAAAGGATCTATATTTAGAAATTAAACTATACATTTTTAAACAACCCCTGGGTCAAAGTGGAAGTCTCTAGGGAAATTGTAAATAAAGTATTTAGAACTAAATGACAATGCATCATATTAAAATTAGCAGGATGCAGTTAAAGCAATGCTTTAAGGAAATTTAAAGTACTACAGGTATGCATTTTTAAAAAAATCTAAAATCAATAAGCTAAGTTTGCATCTTAGGAAATTGGAGAAAGAAAAGCAAATAAAACCCAAACCTAGCTGGCAGAAGAGAGTAATAAATATGAAAAATGAAATCAGCTAAATTGTAAAAAGAAAAAAACAATACAGAATATCAACAAAGTCAAAAGCTGTTTCTTTGAAAATAACAATAGAATTGATAAACCTCTATCCAGGCTAACCAAGAAAAAAGAGAGATGACACATTGCCAATATCAGGAATGAGAGAGGGGACACCACCCCTCATCCTACAGAAGTGAAAAAGATATTTGAACAACTTCATGCCATACATTTGACAACTTAATTGAAATAGACAAATTCCTTGAAAGATACACACTATCAAAACTCACTAAAGAAGAAATACATAACCTGAACAGACTCACATCTATTAAAGAAATTGATTTTGCAGTTAAAACCATCCAAAAAAGGAAACTCCTGGCCCAGATGGCTTCAGCATTGAATTCTTCCAAACATTTAAAGAATCAATAGTTCTAATTCTTCGTATTCTCTTTAAGTGAAAAAGGAACATTTCCCACCGCGTTTTATGAGATCAGCCTTACACCAGTAGCAAAACCAGACAAAAATACTGCAAGAAATGAGCTCTAAAGACCATTATTCTCATAAATATAGACATAAAATTCTTTGAAAAAAGTTAGTAAATCAAATCCAGCAATAAAAACCAATAAATCACAACAGAGTAAGGTTCTAGTTGTCTTTTATCTCCAAATTCTTTCATCCCACCCTAACTCCATTAAAATGAGAATGTCTACTTCTTGTGTATTAATTCAAGACATTTTGGGGTGCGTATTTAACTCTTTTTCTCCATGAATGAGAATAACACATATGCTCAAACATGCTTGTGATGAGTCACTTTTTTCACTAGGGAGTGTTCACCTTTCTCAGTATCTCTGGGCGCTTCTCTACCATAAGGCATCTCACTCTGCTCTTTATCATGGTTTTAGGTGTAGTGCTAGCTTTGTTTTTGTCATTTTGCTGGGTTTTTGGAGGGCAGGTCCTTTCTTTTTTGTCTTTGTTGTCTTGGTAGCTGTTAGCATGGAGTCTTGTTGATAGAAGGACCTCTGTAAATAGCTATTGCATTGAACTGGCCCCACTCTGAGCTTGCTTAGCATTTCATTTCCAGCTACTGGTCTTATCAATTCAAAACATCTTGGCAACATTTTTTTTTTAATAAGAAAGTTAATCCTAAGGGTTTTCATTTTTGCTCGTATTTCCTGCTTATTCGCATCCTGGTTCATCTTGTAACTCCTCAGTCTTTTTCTCAAATTTACCTATTTTATTTCAGTCACTAATTATTTATCATCTACTTTTTTCTCCTCTGGCTTTCACTTCTCTTCCAAATATGCGTGTCCTCCAGAGCCAGCTTAGACCTTTCTTAAAGAGATTCAGCATTCATCAAATCTCTCTAACTCTTTTATTATGTTTTCACCTTCCTTCACCTAAGTGTTTACACATTCTTTTCTTGCCTGCCTGTTTGCTAACTTAGGGAAGACACTATGTTGTAATTCTTTGCTCAATAATAATTACTGCATTATGAACGTTTGAACAGTTTTCATCATCCCTGCTGATAGAAATAGCTTAATAAATGTTCACATATACCTATAAGCCTGGGCATAAATGAGTTCACCTCAGGTTGTGTAAAACAGTTTACTAACATCAGAAAGAAATCAAAACAGATGTAAGGTTTAGGGGTCATTAATTTCCATTATACTGCCAGGAACACCTGTAAACAAGCTAAAAATACCTTCAGGTAATTATAGGAAATGCCATTTTCAGTGATGTGCAATGTGATAGGGGGAATGTATAAAGCTAAATACTAACTTATTATTCCTAATCTGCAAGCTTGTCTAAATGAAAATGTAGATAGTTGCATTGCTTGGAATAATTAATAGAGGAGGCACAGGTAGTTTTCTGTATAGATTCTTTCCTTAATTTCTTGTCAGTGTCCACTTAACTGCAGAGCCAACCAGAGACTTGATTAAATAACCATCATTAGATATACTTTGAAAAATAATATAATACTGTTGGAGGTTTACTGTGATATTGGTTTATAAATGAGAATGAAAAAGGTAATTTAGGGAAAAGACAAAAGTATTCATTGAGAGAAGCAGAATGTAAAAGACACTAAAAATAGAGATTAGGTTTTCTTCTCAAAGTTGATGTCTATCCATAAGACATTCCTTCAGCAAATGTGTGTTATGTGCCTAATGCCAAGCGCAGGTATCAGCATCACAAAGTTGAAAAATGAACATTCTAGAAGAAGAGAGACAGGAATGTACAGAATCAGATGGAAATCTCGTAAAAGCGATACAAAAATATGTGTACTAATTGAGAGAAAATATTATTTTGGCTAAGAGGTATAACAAGTCCTCGTGGAGAAGGTGTGTTTGAGATCAGTTTTGAAAAAGGGGTATGTATTAAGTAAGAGAGCATTCCTATTGTAGAGAAGCCACAAGCAAGGACCAAAGGAGAACTACAAGACTTGAATAGGAAACAGTGGGCTCAGTTTGGTTGGGGTTCAAGGAACAATGCTGGAAGAAAGCCTGAAAACACAACCTTGACCAAATATGAAGTTTGAATAATACTGGAGATAATAACAATAATAAAAGAATAATAACTTCCTTCCAGCGTCATTTAGTCACTGCAAATAATGAAGGAAAAGTCCTTGTGCAGTACCTGGCACTGAGTATGCACTCTGTAATAGTTAATATGACTGGTCTTTGGAGGGCAGTAGGGAGCTGTTCCCTGTGTTTGAGAAAAGATGTGACACTGTCATGATCCATGGGAGGTTGGAGCACGTGCCTGATGGAATGGAGTGGGGAGAGACTTGAGGCAACTGGGAGATCAGGAGAGAAGACAAGGCGTGATCTGTGCCTGACTTCTATAATCCATTTCTAGATGTGGCCTCTCCCTTGAGGTGGAAGTCAGGTATAGATGATGATGAGAGAGGAGATGAGAGGATTTACCGTAGAGGGAAGACGAAAGAAAAAGAAATGATGGATAGAGGAGGCAGAAAACCTCGCACATCTTGACCTTTGATGAGAAATGCAGTTTTCTTTTTTTCTTAATTTTCCATCCACATTTTATACATTCTATTTCAGAATCTAAAAATGTTCTGCACAGTGTCAGAACAAGGGGTGATGACTCAGGGCCAATGAGGTAAAATAAGCAGCCTATTTACCTAATGGAAGAACAAAGAGAACCCAGGTCTTCTTGGATGAGTCTTCTTCTCTTCATAAACGGTTGCTTCATCATTTGGGCCTCATATTTGTGCAAATTTATCAAGGTTATACAAATCTTGATAAGTGATAAAAATAATCGGAATCTGTAACAGGCACTTCGTTCAGCAGTTTACTCGAATCTGTCATAATTATTTTAAAGATAAGGATATTGAGTTTTGGAGATTAAGAAATTCAGTCCACATCTACTCACCAGCGTGTAATGGAGCTAAGATTCATTGAAGTCTCATAATTAGTCTGTTAGAACTCTTAATTGTGATGCTCTACTACCTCTAACCATTGAATAATAATAAAAAAGAACAAGGTTTGCTGTGATAGAATGCTTAATACAATGTAATTTCTTTTGTAAATGAAGAAAATAATATCAGTTAGATGTCTATTATGGCTAGCCAACTATATATTGGTGGCTTGCTCTAGTGTCATATGCTATGTAAAGCACGTGATATTTTTTCTTGTTGCATTCTCATAGAAACTTTAAGGTATAATTATCTCCATTTTACAGAGTTAAAAGCTTAGAGTGACTCCTGCAGTTTCACCCATAGTTTGCGGCAGAGGTGGGCTTTGAACCCAGGTCTACCTGCCTATCCCACTCATCTCTGCTCTTTCCACTGTACCACGCTGCCATGAGGTAGTGGGTTAATAAAAAAGTAGCAGTGTTCAACATTTTCATTGAAAACACAAACATAATATATAATATATCCTTTTGTTAGAAGTGTGGCTCATTATTTATGAAAATGTTACAAGAAATAAAAATGAAAAACCATTATTGCTTAGGAACATAAACATGATAATCTTTAACAAAACATTAGTAAATCTGATCCAGCAATAAAAACCAATAAATCACAACCAAGCAGGGTTCATCCAAGCAACTCATGTCTTGTTCATTTGAAAAACAATGAATGTAAGTTACTGCATTAATAGACTGAACAAGAAAAAGTATATGATTATATCAACAGATGCCGGCAAAGTTTTCAAGAAAATTCACCATCCTCTCGTGATTCAAACCCTCAGCAATCTAGGAACAAAGTGAACTTTCTTAGCCTAATAAAAAATATCTGTAAATAACCAGTAGCTAACATAATACTTATTAGTGAGAGACTGACTTCCCTCTATGATCTAAGACAAGACAAGGATGTCTTTTTTCACCACTTATTCTTTAACATTTTTCCAGAAGTCCTAGCTAGTGTAAGAGACAAAAAGAATAAATAAAAGTCACACAGAGTAAGAAGAATAAATAAACTTGTTCTTATTTCTAGGCAACATGACTGCATACGTTAAAATCTCAAAGAATCTACAAATATATCTTGAAACTAGTAAGTGAGTTTAGCAAGCTCATTGGATACATTCTTCACATACAAAATCAATTTCATTCCCGTATACCAGAAATAGAAAAATGGAATCTTAAATTAAAATAAAACTATCCCGTGTCTGACCGGGCAAGGGAAACAAAAGAAAAAATGAACAAATGGGACATCAAGCTTTATACATAGCAGAGGAAACCTTAAACAAAACAAAAAGACATCCTAACAATTGGGAAAAGATATTTGCAAACCGTATATCAGATAAGGGGTTAATATCCAAAATATATAAAGAACTCATACAGCTCAACAACAAAAAAAAGAACAATCCAATTAGAAAATGGGCAAAAGATCTGAACAGAGATTTCTCCAGAGAAGATATACAGATGGCCAACAGGCATATGAAAAGATGCTCAACATCATTAGCTATCAGGGAATTGCAAATCAAAACTACAATGAGGTATCACCTCACTCCGGTCAGAATGGCTATAATTAACAAGACAGGAAACAACAAATGTTGGAGAGGATGTAGAGAGAAGGGAACCCTTGTTCACTGCTGGTGGGAGTGCAAACTGGTGCAACCACTATGGAAAGCAGTATGGAGTATCCTCAGAAAATTAAGGATAGATCTACCATATGATCCAGCTATCCCACTGCTGGGTATTTATCCAAAGAACTTGAAAATACAAAGGCATAAAGATACTTGCACCCCTATGTTCATTGCAACATTATACACGACAGCCAAGACATGGAAGCAACCTAGGTGCCCACGAAAGGACAAATGGATAAAGAAGATGTGGTATTTATACACAATGGACTATTACTCAGCCATAAGAAACGATGAAATCCGGCCATTTGTGAAAACATGGATGGACCTTGAGGGTATTATGCTGAGTGAAATAAGTCAGAGGGAGAAAGTCAAATTCCATATGATCTCACGCATAAGTAGAAGATAAAAACTACAAACACACACATAGCATTGGAGATTGTACTGGTGGTTACCATCGGAGAAGGGGGTAGGGGGGAGGGCAAAAAGGGTGATTAGGCTCACAGGCGAGGGGATGGACTATAATTAGTTCTCGGGTGGTGAACATGATGTAATCTACGCAGAATATGAAATATATTATGACGTACATCCTAAAATAAATAAATAAATAAATAAAATAAAAATAAAACTTTTCTAATAAACCTATTTGCATATAATTTTAATGAAATATATTCAAAATCTACTTGCAGAAAATTACAAAACAATAATGAAATATATCAAAGAAAGTTTAAGTAAATTTAGAGATATGCATTGCTTTTTGATTAGAAGACTCAGTATTGTTAAGGTGTCAATTTCTCCAATTTGTTATTTAGATTCAATGCAATCCCACTCAAAATCCCAGGAGCTTTTTTTTGTAGATATCAACAAGATGATTCTCAAACTCATATGAAAAGGAAAAGCAAGGAGAATAGCCAAAATAATTCTGAAAAAGGAAAAAAATGTTGGAGGATTCATATTATCCAATTTCAAGACATTATGAAGTTACAGTAGTGAAGACAGTGTGGTGTTGGTGGACAGGGTATATACACAAAGATCAAAGGAACAGAATACAGAGGCTAGAAATAGACCCATACAAATATAGTCAAGTGATTTTTGACAAAAATGAAAAGGTAAATTGGTGGAGAAAAAGATATTGTTTTTAACAAAGGGTGCTAGAATAACTGGACAAACATATGTAGAAAATGAACACAGACTTACAACTCACAGTTTATACAAAAAGCGGCTAAAATGCATCAAAGATATAAAAGGTTTTTTTAAGGTGATTTTAAAAAATCCAGGAAGATATGCTTAGATCCTTTGTTGTTAAGGAGGAGGAGAATCCAGAGTAGATGAGGTTTTGAATAAACAAGTATACCTAGAAAGAATGGGAGAGTGATGACAAAAATATGTAAAAAAGGAGAGGAGGAACTTAGGAGATCCCATGAAGAATATTCTGAAATCTGAAGGAAATGTAAAAACATTGACTTCATCAAGATTGAGGGAGACATACAACACACAAAGGAAAAAATATTGAAAAGAAAATTTAATTGGATGGTAGGAAATAGGCTGATCATAAGTAGATCTCCCAGAATCCCTTGGTAGTTTGTACTTTAGAGCCAAAGCACATTTACAGTTTTTGTTAATTTTTAGTACCTTGGGCTATGATCTTTAGTTATTTTTATGCTTCTATTATTTTAACATTTAACCATTAAATACGACACCCAAGGAAACATCAATGTACCCAATAATGAATAATCATTAAGTAAGCTCCCGTATAACTCTTACTCAGGACAGAAAAATAGCATCACTATCCTTTCACAGTCACATGCTCTTTCTCGCTGTAAATGTAACCTCTATCTCATGAGAATTACTCCTTTGCACTGTAACTCTTCTATGCCCCTGTTTCTTCTGGGAAATGGGACTGGTAATAGTATCTATTGCATAGGATTGTTGTAAAGAAAAATAAGCTAAACTCAATCAGCTCATGTCTGACAAAGAGCACAGGTCTTCTAAATACTTGCTATGATTAGTGAAGCTCAGGGTGCAAAGCAGAAGCAAGCACTAGTTTTGAATATAGATGCAAAAGAGGAAAGGCTATTGAAAATGATATAAGAATAGAGCAAAATTACAGAATGTTCATCTCCACTGATAATTTATACACTCACTGAGCATTTTGTAACCCTAAAAAATACACAAAAGAAAAATCTATATATCTGTAATTTTCCAGAAATTGACCTGAAATGAAAATACATTAAAGAATGCACCCATTCTTTTTCCCCCAGAGAACAGGATAAAAACCCTATGTGGGATTGGATGGAGATCATTTCTTAACACAAAGACCATCACTAGAGGGTTTTTTTCCCCCAGATTTTAATAAAGAGAAAAAGAAATTCAAATTGCATAGGTAGAAAATCTCAGTCATCAAGGACTTTTTAAAGAGTGGGATTCTGACAACATGCTAAAAGAGTTAACTTTTTCATGGGGCATTTATAATCCAGTTGTAGAGTTGCTCTGGATGCTTAGATTTAAAAGCACACTAACTGGTGAATTGATTACTCCAGGAATGTAAAATAATTAATTTGAATGAAATAAGCAACATCTTGGGAGAAAACAAATGTACTTTGAGGATATAAACTTTACCTAAAATCTTAGTTTGCATTTGAGCCTTAAAACCCTCCGGAATGATATTGTGATACAAATGTTTTGGAAAACAAAGTACTCTTCCTGCCTTCAAGCTTTTTCCTGCAGGATGACCTCGCATCATTGATTTGATTTAATGGCATGACAGATGACAGTAGTTAGTAAAATGGTATGTGACAACACCACAAATCCATAATACCTGTATATAAAAGATTCTGAGTTAAAGCAATAGTAGTTGTGTCAAATGGAGTGGTCAGTTGTGAAGTTAAAGAGAATTTTAATAATTATTCAATGGTAATCTTCAGGATTGGGGACAGGACAAATTGCTGACACTCTCTGGCCACACAGAAAATTAAGAAAATGTAAGTTCATAAAAGAGATATTATTTTTCAGTATCAGTCTCTGGTGAGCCAGTTATTATTGCCTCTCAACTCCATCTCATCCTTTCATTACCTACCACGTAGTAGTGGAGTTGTAGGGAGCATGCTGTGGAGCCAGTCTATAGAGGGCACTGAAGGTGAATTGCAGGAGGAAAAGTCTTTCCTCCTGGTTCTGGTGTTTTAGCTTTGGTTTCTTCTGGATCCTGCTCCACTTAACAAAAACATTCTACCTAAGTCTGCAATTCCTCAGTAAACTCACAGCTCCAGGGCAAACCTGGTGATCATCTCACTGAACTCTGCTGACCCTCCAGAAGCAGACATTTGCAGCCCAGCATTTGTGGTTCCCTGTCCACAACAAAACTTCCAAATCTCAATTAAATCTGAGTGCTCACCCCTCAGCATGTGCAAGCCTACATCCAAGAAAGTTCTTTTCTAGAGTCTTCCCTAAGAGTCCACTGCACAACCCAAGCCTCACACAGCTGTGCATTGAGCTGGTTTTCTGCACTCAACATGTGCATTGCCTGCCACCAGCCTGAGCCACCCTGCCCTCTAGCGGCAGTTCCTGCTTTCTCAGGGACCATGGCAGTTCTGACTGGGGCTGCAACTGCAACTTCTCCAATAAGGTCTAAATCCCATCCTTATGGAGGTGTCTTCTCTTCCAAGTTCATTCCTTGTGTACTCTTCCTCAATCCTGGTTACTTTTAACACTTTTATTGAAGTGTAATTGACATAAAATCAATTGTGAGTATTTAAAGTGTACAATTTGATAAATATTGACGTGAATACAGCTGTGAAACTATCACCACAATGAAGATAGTGAGAGAATCCATCACTCTGAAAAATTTCCTCCTATTCATTATAATCCCCTCTCCTGTTCCATAACAGGCACCTTTTCTAAGGCAATTTTTGATTTGTTTTTTGTCTCTGTAGATTAGTTTGTGTTCTCTAGATTTTTACATAAATTTAATCATACAGTACATATTCTATGTTTCTTAGCTTCTTTCAACATAATTATTTTTAGATTAGTCCATGTAATTGCAAGCATCAGTTATTTCATTCTAACTTCCTTTTTATTTCTTCTTGACCCATGAGGTTTTTTAGAAGTGTTATCAATTTCCAGATATATTTGGAAATACCATAGATTTATTTTTATTCTTTCTAATTTGATTCCATTGTGGTCAAAGAGCACACTTAGAAAGACTAGAGGTCTTTTAAATTTATTGAGACTTGTTTGATGGCCCACAATATGATGTATCTTGGTAAATGTTTTGAGTATACTTGATAAGAATGTGTCTTCTGCTAGAGTTAGATGAAGTATTTTACAAAGACAACTAAGTGAAGCCAGTTCATAGTTTTGCTCAAGTCTGCTAAATCTTTGCTGATTCTCTGTCTACTTGATCCACTAATTATTGACAGATGAGTTCTGAAATATCCAACTATATTGTGAATTTATCTATTTTTCCTTAAGATTCAATAAATTGTTGTTTCATGTATTTTGAAGCACTGTTATTAGGGGCATAAACATTTAGTAGTCATGTCTCCTGATTTAGTTGGCCATTTTATCATTACAACATGAAATTTTTTATCATTGGTAATGTTATTTACTCTTAATTTTTTTTGTCTAATAACTAAAAAGCTGCTCCATCTTTCTTTTCACTGATGTTAGCATTATTTATCTCTTTTATCCTTTTACGTCTAACCTATTTGTATCCTCATATATAAAATACATTTTCTATATCTAAAATATAGTTGTGTTTTCTTCTATCCCATCTGACAATCTCTGCCTTTTAATTTTCTGCTTAGACCATTTCCATTTAATATAATTGTTGATAAGTTTGGGTTTAAGTCTATCATCTTGCAGTGCTTTCTTGTTAATTTTATTTGTTCCCTTTTTTCTTTATCTTCCTCCTCTTAGATCTATTTAGTATAATTCTGATTCCATTTTATTTTCTTTATTGGCTATCACTTTTTGTTTTGTTATTTTAGTGGTAGCTTTAGGGTTTGTAGTATACAACTCAAGCTTATCACAGCTCCATGCAATATTGTACCACTTTATGGATAGTATAATAGTCCTACAATAATATACTTCCATTTTTCCCCTTTTTGCCTTCATGTCTTGTTATCATACATTTTATTTCTACCTAGCTTATAAACACCACAATATATTATTTTTTTTGAAACCAGCTCTGTGATCTTGAGCAAGCGATTTAATCTCTAGAAGATTTTTTGTTTGTTTGTTTTTGAGTAACGGGGGAAATAATTCTCATGAAAATGTCCTTTTTTTTCTTTTTGAGGAAGATTAGCCCTGAGCTAACATCTGCTGCCAATCCTCCTCTTTTTGCTGAGGAAGACTGGCCCTGAGCTAACATCCGTGCCCATCTTCCTCTACTTTATATGTGGGACACCTGCCACAGCATGGCTTGAGAAGTGGTGCATAGGTCTGCACCTGGGATCTGAACCAGCGAACCCTGGGCCACCAAAGCAGAACGTGTGAACATCACCACAGCGCCACTGGGCTGGCCCCTGAGAATGTCTTTCTGAAGAATTAAATTAGACAATTCACTTAAAATGCTTAATATAGTGACTGACATATTGTAATTAAAAAATGCTTATAAATATTATAATTATTTTACTGAGTGAATTGTTCTCATCCTCATCTAGATGGGATGTTATAAAATAGTGAATGCTAGAGGTCTTACATGGCTACATGGGATATACAGATATTTTGTTCAAGAAAGAATGCCAACTGAATTTCAGTGCAGATTTACTCTGAATCTATATACCTTGTAGCACTGCAACTACTCAAAGTAAAGTGTCAGGAAGTAGTGTAGAAGTGTATACATTTTTTTGGTTCCTGACTTCATTACACTCTTCAATACTTTTCAACAAAAAACGTAGGTTCTTTTCCACTACCAATAGGAGTAGGGAATTTGTTCTAATTTTAATATATTTTGACAATTCTCTCTTTTCCTTTGCCTCTAACAACCCAAACATCCATTGCAGCAGTGACAGTTTATTGCTGTTTGGTGTGGCTACTGGTCCAGAAGAATAGCGGAGTGAAAAGTCATTGACTTAATTGTTAACTGACTTTTATGAATCTTGTGTTCCTTTTATTAATGACACTTGTGGTGACTCTGGATATCTTTCTCTCTGATTTTCTTCACCTTCTCCTCCCCAGAAGTAGAGACCTCCTCCAGTGCAAGCCCAGTGCTCCTATGGTGTTACCCAGGTTTCCCTCCTATTCTCGAGAGGAGGAAATAAGCCAAAACGGACAGAATTTCTCAAGCTTCTCTGTCTGGCTAACAGTACTGGCCTCTAGAGACACAATGCCCAGGGCATGGCTAACGCAAATGTGGAAAATACATTTAAAGCCTGAACATTCCCAGAAGACTGAGGAATGAATACAACCTTGGACAACTGATTAGTGTTATTTGCTGAGAATCTTTTAAGAAATGCTTCTGGGAAAGTAATATCTTTAACTTTTGAAGTCAAATATTCTCATAATCTCCTCTCAGTTTATATTTGGCTCTTGCAGAGCAAATTTCTTTCAGGCATATGCATAAAAGAGACAACTCCTAGGGTATATATATATGCATGCTCCTTTAGCAGATATTTCAAAACGTTATTTTTTACTTTTAAGTATGAGCAGGTGTTAGCAAGTGAAATTAATATTTAAAATTCTAGATCACTTTCTTATGGAATGAATAATCACTTCTCTGTTAATCCAGAGTAGTCTTCAGTGATATTTAAATCTTCACTCACATTGTAAAACAGTGAGATTTTCCTTCCTGGAAATTCAAAGACATCAATACTTGAACATATTTTTAGAGAATTATCCTAGATTTGTCTCAGCTACTGCTTTATAGTTCTCGTTTTATTTCAGATGTAAATCCTAGTGAAGGGTTCGCAAACTGTCAAAATGAGTAGAAGTGTGTGACCCTGACGGTTTCCTGAGTAACTTAAAACTAACTTGAGGGCCATCCACGACTGATGTGCAGGTAGTTGCCCTTGTAATTCTTCTTTTAGGCTCACTTGGTCTGTTTGGTATTTCTTTTGTCATTTGAAGGCTATGCATTCAGATGTGATAAAAATCTAAACAAAAGTAAAAAAGGTCTTTTTGCAATATTTAGTTTCGATTTTATATTACGGAGTTTGCATTTTTGGATAATATGTTTAAAAATAATGAAATTTTTAAATTGTCAGTAATGTTTCAGCCTCCAATCTTCGAAGAAATTCTCATATTTCAAATAACCAATCCCTTAAAGTTTTCCACATTCATCAGAATCAGATAAGTAAGTTTTCCTAAGGCACATGCTGATTACACCAATAGAAATGTGTATATACATAGCATATACAGACCGTAGATGACCTATAGGAAAATGCAATTTTACAATGCTGACAGTGCCTCATAAGGAATGAACAGGACAGTTAAACAATATCATAAAAGGTGAAAAATGACTTTTTAACTTAATTTTGTTAGCATGAAAAAACAGACTACTTATTTAACATTAAGTGTTAAGAAATTCCCCCAGGTAACAAATGATATCACCAGATCGATTTTATTTTGCCACCCAAACATTATCCACATTGGAGTTTGTTCTGATTCCCCTGCTAAAATCTATGTTGCGCTTTTGTTCTTGTTTATTTCACGAAATTTTATCGTGGGCGTATGTCTGTTTGCAGGACAATTTAACTAATTCTTAATCTCGTCAGTCAAAGAAAGAATATAAGGAAAAGATTATGATTGTTTTGTACCCTCCATATTCCCTGGGGATTTTGTTTCATAACCTCACGTATTTCTCATTGTTTCCCTGAACAATGTATCTATGTCCCGATTATAGAAGTTAATACTCAAGCTTAGCTGGGTTCAATGTCTTATGCAAATGAGCAGAGCTTGTGTGAATGGAAAGAAACAAAATTGTCCTATTTATTCTTGTTAAAATTTCATTATAAATGGTAACTGAAAGTACAACGTATAAAATGTTGGGAATAAGATGTAGCGATTGTCTAAATTCATGCTGGGTGATTGGTTATCGTTGCCTCTAATCTGGAAGGCCTTTTAAGACTTGGATATCAGTTCCTATATAAAACTTAAATCTCAATGATTGAAAAAAGAATGTAGCCACACTTCACTTCATATTATTTCACCTGATAGCAAACATCTGAATATTGGAAACATCCAGGTGATCAATATTCTTTCTGTAGTACCACACGTTTACTGATGTATAGACAGTGCTTTGAATAAAAGTGGTTTTTTTCTCCACTTTATTTTACTCTCCCCATCATTTCTAATTCTGCCTACATCGCCTTTGTAACATCAATTATTCTTTTACATAATAGTGTCTTCTTTTCTTTATTTATGTGTTTAATACCTTGAAGTTTTCCCCAAAAATGTCATTTATTTCCCTCACTACAGTTTCTTTCTCCTAAAGTTGGTCACACTGTCATTACTAGTGTTTCCAAGAGTAATGATATCTAATTTCCATAGGTATACGAATTGGAATGTTAACAGCTGTAGTGGTCAAATTCAGAGCCTGGTGTAGCGAAACAACATCAAAGCAGAGATATGCTACATCACTCATTTGTTCTTATAACTATTGTGATATATCTCATAGTGATCTAGGTGTCTGTCATCTTTCATGAGATGAAAATCGTGATAATTCCTCCACTGCTGTCTTCTCTGATACATGCCCTTTTCCTGTGGGAGGCAGCACTAAACATGATAAGAATTAGGAGATCTAGTTTAAAAACTCTGCCATTCAGCAGTTCTTTATTTTGGGAAATTCACTTAGTTTCTCTCAATCTATTTCTTCTACACTAAAAAGAATATGATTGGATTAGATGAGTATTTAATTCCTGTCACTCTAATAACTAGACATTTGTTATTTAACAATTCTTTTAAAAATCACCTTTGTTTTGTGTACATTTATTTAAAGGAACACACTATATTCTTTTCGTAAACGAGCTATTATTTGCAACTGTAACTTTGACAATATATTTAAAGATATAAGAAAAAGTTATTAAATTTTATGGAGGTGCTATAACTTGTACAGAACTTTGAGGATGAGACCTGTTGTCTTCATGTTAAAAAGGAGGACCAAAATGTCTTAAGCAATATTGACATAATATGATTAAGTTAAAACTTTCCCCGCTTACTGTAGTCAAAGATATTGAGCTAAAATTGAAAAGAGAATTAGTCCCTCAATTTACTGCAGAATGTGCTTTAAAACCATGTGTGTTTACCAGCTAAATAATCTTAAATATCACTAGTAATACAGCTACAGAATTTGGAAAATGCTGAACTTGTTAATGTATACATATTATTGCATCAAAAATTATGTATAATTAATAATGCTTGTTTGTCGGGCCAGGATATGGCTGCCACATCTCATAAAGGAGTAGGATAGACAACCACCTGGACACCAGCTAATTCCTCATGAATGAGGGGAATAGAACTTGGAAGTTTGTGCTCTCTGCAGTACATTTTCCCATTGCCTTTGTGTAAGTCCCACCCAAATCAAACAGAACATAATATATGCAAATCCATGAATAAACTATCAACAGATAAGAGCTGAGTACTTCCTGACCACAATGTTTGCCTTAGAGTTACGTTGCATGACATCATTTTTATTGCTATTTATTCCAACAGAGCACATAAATTGTGCAGAGTTCAAATATCTTGTGCATTTTGATTAGTGTATTTTCTTTATTTATGTGCTCCATTAACTGTAATGACCATAGGGTTTACCTTAAAACATTCTTTACAATAAAAATTAAATGAAATATCAATAGTTTTTCTAACTTTTTTCAAAATGTCAGTCTTTGGAAAAAAATCCAATTTTTGCTGTATTTTTAACTATTTTTAGTCATGCAACTTGACAGCAAGATTGATTTCACAAATTCAATATTCAGTACTCATCCCACCACACCCTTGTATTTCCAGAAACATTAGTTACAATCCTAATTGCTCATCTTATAATTTAGGCAATTTTTTAAAATGCGTCTGCATTCCTTGATCAATATGTCTACAGACAGTCAGGAGGGTGTTCCATATCATGCTGAGGGAAGGGAACAATATCTAAAATGAAAAATCTGTTATGAATAAAGAAGATAATTGAAAATTACAAGTAAAGTAAATTTCCTTCATTAAATTACATTAGTATCCGTGTTATCTAAATGTTATAAATAACAGTAGTATAACTTCTCTGGAAAATAGTAATTTTTAAATCATTATATTTTCAAAATTTAATAAATTGTATTTCTAGTATTATCAATATAACAAGATACTTGAAAAAATAAGAAAACTATTAGAGAAATCAGCTATGATTTCTAAGAAAATATACAATAATATAATTGACTTACAAATTAACTTCTGTGATTTGTTGAATTAGCGTCCATGGTTTGTTAGTGGTTTTTATATGATTGCAATTATATTGTAAATGTTTTAATTCAAATTTACATTTTTTTCAGATACTCAATTAGTTTTGCATAGTATACACTGTATGGAAAGTCAGAGGAACATTTCAGAATTTATTCTTTTGGGACTTTCCTGTAACCAGAACATACAAATATTTTTTTTTTAGATTTTATTTTATTTTTTTTCCTTTTTCTCCCCAAAGCCCCCCGGTACATAGTTGTATATTCTTCGTTGTGGGTCCTTTCTAGTTGTGGCATGTGGGACGCTGCCTCAGCGTGGTTTGATGAGCAGTGCCATGTCCGCGCCCAGGATTCGAACCAACGAAACACTGGGCCGCCTGCAGCAGCGGAGCGCGCGAACTTAACCACTCGGCCACGGGGCCAGCCCCTGGAACATACAAATATTTTGCTTTGTATTCTTCTTACTTGGTTATGTTGCCATCTTGGTGGGAAACCTTCTGATTCTTACCTCTATTCGACACAGTGCCCTTTTTCACCAGCCCATGTATTATTTCCTCAGCCATTTATCCTTTATGGGCATCTGCTATACCTCCTGTGTGACACCCAAACTGATCAGAGACTTGCCTCTTGGAAGAAAATCCATCTCCTATAGTAATTGCATGTTGCAGATCTTTTCCATACACTTCTTTGGCATCATTGAGGTCTTCATCCTCACAGTCATGGCCTTTGATCGTTGTGTTGCCATCTGCAAACCTCTCCATTACATGATTATCATGAACAGGACAAGGTGCAATCTCCTAGTCTTGGCTGCTTGGACTGGTGGAGCCATTCATTCATTTTCTCAGTTTTCTATGACAATTCATTTGCCCTTCTGTGGCCCCAATGAAATAGATCACTACTATTGTGATATTTTTCCTTTGCTGAAAGTTGCCTGTACTGATACATACATCACTGGTGTCCTTGTGGTTACCAATTCAGGAATGGTTGCTTAGTAACCTTTGTTCTCTTGTTTGGGTCTTATGTCATTATATTATTCACCTTAAGAAATCAGTCAGCAGAGGGAAGATGCAAAGCGCTGTCTACCTGTGGGTCTCATATCACTGTGGTTGTCTTATTTTTGGGGCCTTCAATCTTTGCCTACCTCAGACCCCCTACTACTTACCCTGAGGACAAAATATTTGCTCTATTTTATACCATCATTGCTCCTATGTTCAATCCATTAATCTATACCCTGAGAAATACAGAGATGACAAAGGCCATGAGAAAGGTTTGGTGTGAAAAGATATTTTCAGAAGAAAAACATAATTGACTTTTCCTACTCAATTATTCAGGAATAGAAGTGGACTTGGAATCAGAGAGCTCTGTTAGCTTTCAGATCATTGAACTCAAATTATTCACTTTATAAATGTCAGAGATGAGCTGAAGGATTATGAGTAAAGTGACAGTTTCACTGTGGCACTGAGATTGAGTAGTGGCATATGCGTATTAAAAATATTCTAGACTAAAGGAATGGTGACTATGTCATATAGAGTAGGTGATTCTGAGGCTGATTGAGAATTTTAATAAGCACTTGTGTTTAAAATTTATACATGGAGACTAGGCAATTTTTTGGCATTCTGTACGAAGTAGAAATGAAGTAGATTAAAAGTGGTTTTCAAAAATTAAAAGCAGAATATTTTTCTATTATTGAGCTTTATTTCCCAATAGGATACTCAAGTAAATCTTAAATGCTGGCCCTGTGAAATAAATTGTGCAATGAAAAACTTCATAGAAATCATTTGGTTTAAGGTGTGAAGGAAAAGGAGTGGTCGGACCTGTTTCCTTGGAGCTTCAGCACCCTGTCCCCATCTGCCTGAAAGTGTCATAGGCAGGGACAAAGGGACTGGTGACAATTTATTTTTCTGTTACTGTGTTTATTACATCACAGATACTCAAAATATGGAAAGACAGGATGAGAAAATTAATAGGTCTCATCCTTTTCTAGTAGTTCAATTAGTTGAGTGACTACAAGACTACATATAGGAAGAAACTGTACATATCAGCTTGTGTTGACAGGTAGATATGAAAAATGAATTCAATCTCCAACCTAGTGGACAGGGAATAGGGCCAAGTGATATTCTTTAAAAAATAAATTTTCCTTTTGCATAATACTTTTTGTATATATTTTATTTCCTCAAGGTGAGAGAAAAATAACAAAAACCAAAACACAACTATTGGTGATATTAAAAAACATACTACTGGGACTGGCCCAGTGGCATAGCACTTAAGTTTGCAAACTCTGCTTTGGCAGCCAGGGTTCACTGGTTTGGATCCCTGGCATGGACCTATGCACTACTTAGCAAGCCATGCTGTGGCAGGCATCCGACATATAAAATAGAGGAAGATGGGCACAGATGTTAGCTCAGGGCCAATCTTCCTCAGTAAAAAGAGGGGGATTGGCGGAAGATGTTAACTCAGGGCTAATCTTCCTCAAAAAAAAATACTATTGTGGATAAATCAATTTATTTGTAGGTATTGTGAAGAGTAGATTTCTGAGAAAGATTTCCCAAGGGAATCAGAAAAAAATGTAAGAAAATATTTTGGTATCATCAATAGGATGCAAATAAACAGGATTTCCGTTAAAAAAAAAAGACCGTCATAAGAAGGTGGGTAATAGTGTAATAGTAACAACAGAGTTATTTGAAAAACCTGAAGATTATTTGAGAACTTAAAATTCAATAGATTTTCACAAAGATTATTAAAACATTGATATAAAATGAAGGGGAAGGGAACTTAGAGAAAGTATATGGAAGGCAAATTGCAGCACATTTAAGTGAGAGAAGAATTACATAAATTGCAATTGGGACAAGTTACTAACACAGTATTATAAAATTTATTTCAGTAAAGACTTTTTAAAAGCTTTTGGTGAAAAAGAACACATAAGTAATACATATAATCAAGCCAAACAAATATGAAGGTATCCTTTACTTTCCTGCATAAATGAAAGACAATGAGACTAGGAATAATGTTTATCATTCTCAACCTTTTTCTCTCAAAACCTGTAGACATTGCACATTGCTGTTTCGGTATTAGAGAAGTAGTTTAATCTGGCATAATCTTCATTTCTTTATTAGTAATTTGTCCAACTTGTGATTTATATAGCAGAGCCTCGAGCATGTCTGCAAAGACAGAGAAAGGGAAGCCCAGAGAGGATATCATGAAAGATCTTCAGTATTAAGAGTAGAAATAATTGTGAAAACATGATCTAGTCTGTAGGAGATATCTCAAAGAGAAGTGTCATTTATGTCTTAAAGCAGGTTTCAATAGGGCGATGTAGGTCAAAGGGTACAAATTTTCAGTTATAAGAAGAATTGCGTTCTGAAGATCTAGTGTACAGCATGGTGACTATAGTTAACAATATGGTTTTGTATATTTGAAAGTTTCTGAGAGCAGATCTTAAGCATTCTCACCACAAACACACACACAAAAAGTTAAATATGCGGAGTGATGGATGTGTTAATTATCTGGATCTTGGTAATCACGCTACAGTGCTACAATGTATATGTGTATTAAATTATCACATTGTAGACTTTAAATAAATGTAATTATAGTTGTCAATTATTCCTCAATAAAGTTAAAAGAAAAAAACAGGTGCCTTTAGGAGTGTGTGAAATGGACCGGACAAAAGTAAAATAGCTAGATTTGCTTTTGAGTTAATTCTTTGGAGGAAAATCAAATTTCACATTACCCTGGGGAGCTTAGGTGCCTTGGATATGGCTTTTAGGGCTTTCTTACATATTTTTCACATATTTAAATTATAAAATGTAATACAAAAGAATTTTGCAAATGATAGAGAGAGAGAACTACAATGGAAATATCCCTCTAATGACCACATGAATCAAGAAGTGGAACTCTGTCATCATCTCCAAAGTCAGCGATATGTCCCTTCCTGTCCTTACTCTTTCCCTTCCCCTAGAATTTGCTATTCTCCTGACTTTTGTTGGTAATCTCCCCCTTGCCTTGAAGCCTTAGGAAATGTATATATCTTATCTGTTACAGAATTTTCTCATGGGTAAAATAATGATGCTCATAGTGCCCATCTCACTGTGTCCTTGTGAAGATTAAATGAGAACACTTAGTGTTTGATACACAGTAAATCCTCAATAAGCATTTGCTATTATTTATTCTGCTCACAAAGCACAGTTGAAGTCAGCTCCAATCTTTGGTTACAGATGTGAAAGAAGAAACATAGGAAATAAAGACATATGGAAATGATGTAAAGATTTGGGGGAAAATTAACACATATTCAACTGCAAATTTTTTAAAATTGTTTTTTGGAAAGTGTTTAAATCTATATAAAATAGTACTAAGTTATATTAGTTCATAATTTTTCTGGAAATCTACCTAACTAATACTTGGAAATAATTAAAATTTATTCTATTTCTCTAGGAGAATACAATAAAGATAATTTTTGAGGAGAGATGAAGACCATTAGCTACGATAAGGTCCAGAACTATTCTTTCCTCCTCAGTCAGTTTATAGAGATTACAGAAAGGATAAGTCCCTCACTCAAAAGCCACTCAGATTTGTTTTATCTCAAAACTCTTTGAATAAAGTGCAGGGGAACTCAGTCACTGGGGCCCAGGAGGAATGTCTAATGATTGAGAATTCTAAAGTACATGCAAAATTTATTATGACTTGCATACTATTTATAATCCAGAGACTATCTTAGCTGAGGTGGGTCTGATAATTTAAATCTAAAGGAAGAGCTTAATATTTGGGAAGGTAAATACAAACAATTTGGAAGGAAGAGTCAATAGTCTAGAATAAAAGAAATGCAGTTTTAGAATGTGTACTCTATTAAGTATTCAATTAATCATGTGAGCCTGGACATCTCTAGGAATAATTTTAGCTATGAAAGTATAGATTGTGATGTGACTTGTTTGGATATTAAAATTATTCCACTTGAATTTAAAGTGTTGCTAACATTGCTTGAGTGACAGGTGTCAGTAGTCTTTCAAATGATACAAAAATCTTTTTCTATAAATGGCTAATGAACTATGCTGAGTGAAATGTGAATTCAAGAAGTTGAAGTGAAATACTCTGAACAGTAGGTGAATGACTAGCATTTCAATGAGGAAGAAGAGAAAACACTGAAACGAAGAAATAAAAATGGATTCACAACAACTGAAGTGGAAGAGCATGTGTGGTAAATTATTTTTCCTCCTTTCCCATTGTCCTGCCTGGATGTGTAAGATCATCTGGTTATATTTTTGTCTCCATTATAGATAACAGATTGACTGCCATTTGTAGTTAAATACAGTAGATACAGGCATCTTCTCTGAATTTTATAATTTGTTTTGAGATTTGGTCAGCAATAAAATCAAGGAATTGCCCATTGAGAGTGTGATATTTCATCCAAAAGAGGCAGTCAGACAGTGACAGGAAAATGATGCTTAGCTGGATAGCAGGTTCCAAATAGAAAGAAAACATTATTAGATTTTTTGGTAGAAAGTTGACTATCAATTAAGAAAAAAAGTGATTCACAGGTTACCAAGAAAGTGAGAAAACCCAAATGGAAAGGACAAATAAGTTCCCTGCAGTAACCACTACCTTAATCCCTGTTTCTGTCTCATGAAAAAAATAAAGTTGGCCCAAGAATTAACATAACCAAAGATCCTGGGTGGGTCACTTAAAAGTCAAATGGAAGTATGTCAAATCTTTCCTCTCTGATACCTTATCTCTATTGACTTCCTTGCCTGCCCATGTTGCATGTGATGGTTGTGATGGTAACAATATCAATTTTGAACTATTTTATTTATATTCTGTTTCCTTTATTTATTCATTTGTTTAACTTTTTAAATGTCCATGCATTGTCCTGAGATCTCTACCCCTGCGAGATGTGATCCTTCCAGTCAAACTATTTGTTGGGACTTTTTTTTAGATGCCTTTTTTTGTGAGGAAGATTGGTCCTGAGCTAATGTCTGTTACCAATGTTCCTTCTTTTTTTTGTTTTCTCCCCAAAGCCCCAGTACATAGCTGTATATCCTAGTTGTAGGGCATTCTAGTTCTTCTATATAGGATGCTGCCACAGCACGGCTTGATGAGTGGTGTGTAGGTCCACGCCCAGGATCCAAACTGGTGAACCCTAGGCCAGCAGAACAGAGCTTGTGATCTTAACAGCTTATCCATGGGATCAGCCCCCAAATGCTGTTTTAAATCATTAAAGTTATTTATTTTAATCATTCAACAAACATTTACTGATTATTAGTTAAATGAATGGTAACTTGTATTTAACAAGGATAGAACAAATATAAAAATAATTGGAAATACTTTCTTGCTGAGTCACACCATATACTGGATGGCTCATTCACTTTATTTAGTTAATTCTCACAACATCATTGGGAGATAGATGTATTCATCAGGATTGTATGTATCCATCAGTGAGATGATGGTCTGAGAAAAAAAAAAAAGCACATGCCAAAAATCACACAGATCAAAGAAAGTGGCTAGAATTCAGAATTAAATTTGCACAAGCACTTTGTAACATTTCAAGACAATGAAAGACAAGTCTCTGTGTCTTTGAGAAATTTAGGATCATGAAAATTAAACATATATAGAGTTTACTTTTGCATAGATTAAAAATTGAAATATCAAGGTCACTGAGATCCTCTGTTTTAATATATTATCAAATATTTATTGAGTATACCATATATATCAGGAATTGAGCTAACTTTGTAATATTTTGTGAAGTATATTGCTAAGCGAGTGTATCTTGTTTTAAATCTTGACTCTGCTACTTATTAGGTTCACAATAAGCCCAAAAGAGGAAACTGAATCATAGAGAAATTAAATGAGTAATAATGTTAATTACATCACTTAATTATTAAGTAAATATCAATAGCATTTACTTCTTAGACTTATTATGAGGATTGAAAAAGATTGTACCTATAACGTGTTAAGAAGAACATTAGGCCCATAGGAATGCTCAAATTGTAAGCTAATAAAAAGAATGATTAGACCTGTTGATTGTCAATGTATTTATGCAATGTAGTGAGGTCATATGCTTATTCATAGCAAAGCCAGTATATAAACCCAAGGAATTTCACTTTATTTAAGTTTAAGATTTTTCAAAACTTTGCTTTTAACAATGGTAGAAAGCCCAAAGGTTATGCAAAATCTTAACTGAAATTAATGATAGTGGATTTATCATTTTGTAGCTGGGGACCCTAGACCAAATGAATACTAGTTCCTAAAGTGAGTGAAGAGCTATTCTAGAGAATGAATTAGGCTCTTTTTTTCCCTAGCCATTTTTCTTACACAGGGACTCTTTGTGGCTGTGGTAGCAGTGTTCATGTTTGAGGGCATGAGGAGATTTAGTGCATTTTATTCATGTATGTGAGTATAACTTTCTTACTCTTTATAAATGGGCTACATATGTAGGAGAGAGCAACAGGTTGAGTTTGTAGATTTTGTTTACTGCCTATAGTTTTATAGATTAGAGAATTTGTCTTAAGTTATTATCTCATTTTGTCATCTGCATATCAAAATATTCTGAAATGGTTCAAGGACAATAACTTTGGAGTTTATCTGGTTTTGCATTAAATAATTAGGTAATTGTGAAAAAGTGGAGTTTTTAACACTACATTTGTCTGTTGCTTTGATGCGGCATCTTTTATCTGTGAACTCAGGCTGTAGACTTAGAAAATTCTGGTTTCAAGTTCTGGTTTGCTAAACACTATTTAAGTGTTCTACATACACTTATAGAAGCCTCAACTAATTTTTGCCTCTCTAAGGTATTATTACTCTTGTATGTGCATCAAACTGAACTTAAACTGCGTTCATTTGCATAGCCCTTTACTGTTTTCAAAGTTCTTCATTTATTTTTAAATTTGAAACTCAAACTCTCTGCCTTATTTAGGGAAGCAATTATTTTTCTACATTTTAGATGAAGAAAAGTGTGAAAGGAAGTGAAGTTAGGAATTTACACTTAAAATTGATGGCTGATTCAAGAATAGAAACTAGAGATCTTCTACTACTCTAAAATTGAAAAGCTAGAAATATAGGTGGTAGTTTATACGTGGTAAACTACAAATGTATGGGAAAGTTGAAATAAAAAGAGAAGATTACTGAGAAGGAAAATTAAGCATTATTTGTGGCCTTGAGTATGGAGAAAATTGGAGATTCAAATAAATATTTAGTTAAATTGATTAAAAAACCAGACCACATTTAATAAGCAGGAAAATTAATTTTCTGTCAAAAGAAGATAGAATGATTGGCTTTGCCTGACTTTTCTAACAACCTTAATTTCCTCAGAGGCTTATGTATAACCCAAAACTTTCACGTCTAGTTTGGGGAGAGGAAAAACAACTTAAATGATTTCTTATCTCAATGCACATGATTAAAATAATGGTTTTATTTATGTCCATTCAAATAAACAAGTGATTACTTTGAGTTGACCAAATCAGTATTTTAAATATTATTTTTAAAATAATTTTTTATTTATTTATAGGTAAGGACATATTTTCATTATATAATTGGAGGCATAAAATCTTTACTTTTCCATGGTTTCCCTACAAGCTAATTCTAAATCTTAAAATTGTACCATAAAAATAAATCTCTTTGTTTGAAAGCTCCATTGCAAAGGAATTTTTTATTTGGAAAGTGACACAATGAACTTAGTCTGTAAAAGAGAGTGATGAAGACAGAATTTAAAAATTACTTGATGAGAAAATGTAGCTACAAGATTAGGGCAGAAGACACATCAAAAATTTCAAAGAAAATTTTAAGTGTAAATGATGCATTTTAAGGTCAAAATTTGTAGTAAAGACAACTGGACCATGTGGTTATCAGCTCTATATATCTTTTTTCATTATCATTGAAACTCAACCTAAATTAGCAGAAGCTAAGATCAACCTCAGCTGAATTGCCTATATTTTCATATATCAAATCCTCTTTTAATATAATTGCTAAATGATGAAGAGATTCAAACTACTCTTATTCATTTCATACATTTTCTAGACCCTTTTAATTAAAACTGTTTCTATTTAGAACTAGGGGATTTGGCTAGTAGATCTCAGTTATTTTCCTGCTCAAAATAATTTTATGACTAAAATTTCATTTTCTACATGGGAGTCATATTTACTAGACTTTATTATTGACAAATTTAGGTTACTGATTTGGCAACACTAACATTAAGAAAATAAAATCAGCAATTAATACCTCTATGGTTAATAAAGCAAAGACGACTTATTGATTTGAGTTTCACAACTATTTTGTGACCAAGTCCAAGAAGATTTCTTCATTTTTCAAATGAGATAACTTAAATTTAAAGAAATCAAGAGGTGGGTACTCAAATTCACACTTTGGTATAATTAGTAATAGCACTGCGTCCCAAATGTTTGTCTTCATATAAACCTTTTTTCCACAAGCTTCCTATAAAATTTTTCAGAATTATGCAGTGTCAAGATTCTTTATGGATTTGGACAAAAGACATAAATTAGGCAAATATAGAACAGAAATACATCCTGTAATTCAAATCACTGAGAATAAATTGATTTGCAAACTATAACATACTGAGTCAAGAGCAAAACTGTGAAGATAAGACTGCCTTCTGTTCCACTTTTTTAGTTTTAACTAATGCTTTATTCTGTGGTTCATTTAAGTACATGATGTTTATTGATGTGCCTATAGAAATCAACACACCTCTGTTATAAAATGTCAGGATTTTACTGTCACAAATCACTAAGAAAAAGATAAACAAGCTATCAAAAATTGTTCAAACCAACTGCAAGGGCCTCTTACAGAGAGTTTTTAGCTTTCACTTTTTAAATATATACATATCATTATATAAATCTTTAATTTTATTTTCTATTTCATTCTAGAATTATTTTGAGGTAACATATATTCCACTAGTGACCACTGTTAAGCTTTACATTTGCTTCTATATCATTAAACAGAAACTTTTATGACTCACAACTGCATCTTTAACAAATTTCAATTTGTAAGGATCCAGAGTAATATCCTTTCCAAGGACTTAGTTGTATGGTCCTTTAGAATTGAAAAATATTTAGCAACTATTAATAGTTTTTAGACTTTTTTTAATTGATTGATTGAATGCATTCATTTTTATTAATGTCAACATTGAACATAATGTCCTGAAGGACTGATTTATGGAAATCAGCATGAAACTAATCTGAAAAAAATTATTAAATATCAGATTTTTATTTTCTGAAACACTGGGATCATGTCCATTAAACACAGATTGATGATGTTAGTTATCATCAATTTTCCCCATGAACATTTTGGATATTGACTTATACATTATGTCTTTTCGGGGGACTGTTAGGCATTTTTACCCCACTGGACCATGGAAAATAGGAATAGTGTCATTGTGTTTATTCTCTTGGGACTACCTCGAAAGAAGAACATTGAGGTCCTCAGCTTTATATTATTTTATTTTGCTACATTGCTATTGGATGGGAATTTACTCACAATGATTTATATCACATGCAGTCAGCTAACTGACCAACCCTTGTATTTCTTCCTTAATTAACTCTCACTCTCCAACCTTTGCTATACATCACAGTGAGCCCCAAACTAATGACTGATTTATTGGCAGAAAGGACAATCATTCCCTGTAATAACTGCATGATACAGCTCTTTATCCTTCACTTCCTTGGAGGCATTGAGATCTTTATCCTCACAGGGATGGCCTATGACCACTACATGGCGATCTGCAAGCCCTGCACTACAGGATAATCATAAGCAGACAGAGATGTAATATGATCGTCATAGCTTGCTGTACGCGGGGATTTATATGCTCTGCCACTCAGTTTCTTCTCACCATCATCTTACTGTTCCTTGGGCCCAATGAAATAGATCACCACTTCTGTGATGTGTATCCTTTGCTGAAATTGGCTTGCATTAATACCTGCAAAATTGGCCTCTTGGTAATTGTTAATTCAGTTCTGATTGCTTTGATAACTCTTGTGATTTTGATGGTGTCTTACTTTTTGGTATTATACACCATCTGTGCTTACCCTGCAGAGAGCCGCACAAAAGCTCTTTCCACTTGCAGTTCCCACATCATGGTTGTGGTCCTGTGCTTTGTGCCTGTTCTCTTCTTTTACGTTAGACCAGTCACAACTTTCACTGAAGACAAAGTATTTGCTCTTTTCTACACTTTCATTGTTCCCAAGTTCAACCCTCTGATCTACGGGTTGAGAAACTTGGAGATGAAGAATGCCTTCAGGAAAATGTAGTATTGTTTTTGGAACAATTGTTTTTGAAAGAGAAGTAAGTTGTACGAAAATCATCTCAGAATTTCACCTTAGGGCTAAACCCTGAGCCCTAGAATTAATATGGAATGATATACAAAGAGTACACAGTGATTGCAAAAGCCAGCCACAGATCAGAGCTCAGAACCTTTAGAATTTTCTCAGACTTCTCCTGGTTGGGCAATTTTAGCTTATTTTTTCACGTTCACTCATTTTTCCTCTATTCTCTTCACACCTGTCTCAAGGCCTCCTTAATCTGACATTTTATTTTGAATGTGTACTGAAGTATTTCCTCCCCTCCTCTCGATTTCCAGTCTCAACTGACAATAAATAATAGGAAACCATATGGTAGAGGAGAATTATAGTCAGATTTTACTCCCTGTATCTCAGAGGAGAGCATTTAAGGTTGACTTTTGAGCTGAGGATAATAGGTAAATGAGTGGAATATTTAACTGCTTTGGCTAACCAGCATTCATAAACGCTCTTCTATGTTGAATTTGAACATCTTTTTCATGTACAGCTTTTTGAGAAACCACCAAACCCTATTCTACAGTGGCTGTACCAGTTTACATTCCCTCCAGCGCTGTCCAAGGATTCCAAATTTTAGACATTCTGGCCAATATTTATTTCCCATTATTATTATTATCATTATCATTATTGTTATTATTGCCATCCTAATGAGCGTGAAGTGATTTCTCATTGTGGTATGAACTGCATTTCCCTAATGAATAATGAGGGTGAGATTCATTTAATGTGCTTGCTGACTATTTGTATATCTTCTTTGGAGAAATGTCTACTCAAATCTTTTAAAAGTTTTTTAATTGAGTTGTTTTTCTTTTTTTGGCTGAACTATAATAGTTCTTTATATATTCTGAATATTAATCACCTATCAGATACATGATTCGTAAATGTTTTCAACAATTCTGTAGATTGTCTTTTCACTTTCTTGTAATGTCCTTTGACACACAAAGGCTTTTAATTTTCATGGATTTCAATTTACCTATTTTTTCTTTTACTATTCATGCCTTTATTTTATTTAAGAATCCATTGCCAAATCCAAGATCATGAAGACTTAACCCTGTATTTTCTTCTAAGATTTTTACTGTTTTGGCTTTCGTATTTAGGCCATAGATCCATTTTGTGTTCATTATTTATGCAGTGTGATAAAAGGATACAACTTCATTCTTTTGTATGTGGAAATACAATTGTCCCAGCAACATTTGTCAAAGAGAATAGTATTTCCTTACTGAATTCACCCTCTACCCTTGTTAAAGATGAATAGGTCATAGATGTTTAGAATTATTTCCAGCCTCAACTTTCTGCTGTACTGGTCCATATATCTAACCTTATGTCATAGCACGCTGTTTTGATGACTGTAGCTTTGTAGTAAGTTTTGAACTTAAGGAGTGTGAGTCCTCAAACTTTGATTTTTTTCAAGTTTGCTTTAGTTATTTGGGACCCCTTGCAATTTCACATGCAATTGATGGTAAATTTGCCTATATACAGAAAAAAAAAAGTTGGAATTTTGATAGAGATTGCTTTCTAACTGTAGATCAGTGGCTAGTATTGCCATTGTAACAATATTAAGCCTTCCAGTTCTTGAACAGTGGGTATCTTTCCATTTAAGTATTTCTCATTTTTTTCAGCAATGTTTTATAGTTTTCAGTGTATAAGTCCTTCACCTCCTTCGTGAAATTTATCCCTGTAATTTTACTTTTTTAGATGCTACTGTAAATGTAATGGCTTTCTTACCTTTTTGGATTGTTTGCTGCTGGTGAAAAAAACATAATTGATTTTTTTCTTTCTTTTCTATGTATATTTTTTATATATATTTATGATATATATGTGGGTTTTTTTTGGTGAGGAAAATTGGCTCCGAGCTAACATGTGTTGCCAATCTTCCTCTATTTGCTTGAGGAAGAGTGGCCCTGATCTAACCTCTGTGCCAATCTTTCTTGATTTTTTGTATGTGGGTCGCTGCCACAGCACGGCTTGACAAGTGGTATGAGTCCATGCCCAGGATCCAAATCCATGATCCTGGGCCCCCAAAGTGGAGCACACTGAGCTCCAGCACTATACCACCAGGCCCGCCCCACAACAGATTTTTGCACGTTGATCTTGTATTTTCCAACTTTGCTGAATGTGGTTATTAGTTCGAGAAACTTTCTTGTGGATATTTTGGGATTCTCTATGTATAGGAGCACGTCATCAGTGAGAAAAGAAGTTTTACATCTTGCTTTTTAATTCGGATGCTCTTTTTTTCTTCTTTTTTCTTCTTGTGTAATTATTCTAGTGAGAACCTCCAGCACAATGTTGAATGGCAGTTGTAAATATGGGCATCCTTGCCCTCTTCCTGATTTTAAGTAGAAAGCTTTCAGTCATTCACCATTGAGCATGATGTTAGCACTGGGCTTTTTATAGATGAGCTTTATCTTATTGCATAACTTCCCTTCTGTATCTAGTTTTCTGCGTTATTTTTTAAATCATGAAATGGTGCTGGATTTTGTCAAAGTCCTTTTCTGTGACAATTTAGATGATGATGGGGCTTTTCTTTAGTTCTATTAATGTGATACATACATTGGTTAATTTTGTTATATGTTGAACCACCCTTGAATTCCTAGGATATATCGCACTTGGTGTATAATCATTTTAATATCCTGTTGAATTTGGTTGTTAACATTTTGTTGAAGATTTTTGCACTGAATACATAAGGAATATTGGTCTCTAATTTTCTTTTCTGGTGATTTATTTTTCTGACTTTGGTATCAGAGTAATGCTGGCCTATTAGGATGAGATAGAAAGTGTCCCTTCTCTTCCATTTTTCTGAAGAGTTTGAGAAAAGTTTGATAGAATTCACAAGTGAAAGTATTTGATTCTGGACTTTCTTTATTGAGAGGTTTTGTTGAATGATCCAATCTCTTTACTTGTTATAAGTGTCTATTCAGATTTTCTCTGCCTTCTTGAGTCAGTTGAGGCAATTGGTGTGTTTATAGGAATTTGCCCATTGCATCTAAGTTATACAATTTGTTGTTGTACTATTGTTAGCTGTACTCTCTTATAACCCTTTTATTGCTGTCGTGTGTTGGTAGTGCGCCTTCTTTCATTGCTGGTGTTAGTTATTTGTGTCTACACTTTGTCAGACTACCTAAGGTTTGCCAATTTTGTTGATCTTTACGAAAACTAACTTTTGGTTTTATTCTCTGTTGTTTTTCTGTTCTTTAATTTTTCTCCTCTCTAACCTTTATTTTTTTCCTTCTGGTAGATTTGAGTTTAGTTTGCTTTATTTTTTTCAGTTCCTCAAGATGTAAACATAGATTATTATCTTAAGATCTTTCTTATTGCTTAATGTAAACTTTTACAGCTATACATTTCCCTCTAAGCATTGCCTTTACTGCATCCCATAAGTTTTGGTGTATTGTGTTGTTTTCATTTGTCTCTGGAATTTTCTGATTTCTCTTTTTGGCCCTTTGATTGTTTAAGAATGTACTGTTTAATTTCCACCTGTTTGTGAATTTTCTAGTTTTCCTTCTGTTATTGATTTCTAGCTTTATTCAACTGCAGTTGTATAAGATACTTTGTATTGTTTCAATCTTTTTAAGTTTATTGAGATTTGTTTTGTGGCTTAACCTATGGTCTTTCCTATATAACATCCCTTGTGCACTGGGTAAGAATGTGTATTTCGCTTTTGTTGGGTGGGATGTTTTATATATGTCTGTTAGGTCTAGTTATTTTAAGTGTTGTTTAAGACCTCTGTTTCATTATTAATCTTCTGTCTAGATGTTCTATCCATTAGTGAAGGTGGGATATTGAATTCTCCAGATATTTTTATAGAACTATATATGTCTCTCTTCAATTCTGTCAATTTTCCTTCATATAGTTTGGGGCTGTGAAAAACAAGGCAACAGTCCCAAAATGGAGTCACTTTTGCTAAATCCCATATCACCAAACCAAGACTTAACTGAATTATAGTTTTGGCTCTCCCAGAAATGGAATCTTAAACCAGTCAATCAGGATTGTCTCGTCAGCACTAGTTTGGTAATCTGCATGATAGACCACTGCTATCCCCTAAATGATAGTAACCTTGGAACAACCAATCTGCTTTTATGCCTAGGACAACTTCCTTGTTCTTGCTTCCCTCTGCTGATAAAAGTCTGCAGACTTTTCTTTATTTAGCTCCTTGGAACTGCTTTCTGTCTGCTAGATTGGATGCTGCCCTATTCATGAATCATTAAATAAAGCCAGTACAATCTTTAAAATTTGCGGTTGAATTTTTTAACAGGGTTTTGTTGTTTGGTATATATAATTATTATAGCCTTTTGACCAACTGACCCTTTTATCAATGTATAATGCCTTCTTTGTCTCTTGTAGCAGTTTTTGACTTAAAGTCTGTTTTGTCCGATATTGGTACAGCCATGCATGATCTCTTTTCCTTACCATGTGCACAGTATAACTTTTTCCATCATTTCACTTTTGACCTATTTGTTTCTGGGTATCTAAAGTGAGTCTCTGGTAGACATCATATAGTTGTCTTCCAGTCATTGCAGATTGGCTGAGTGCTGAGACACTCTTTCAACATTCAGCCAGGCTTGTACTGAACTTAGGGATCTCCCCAAGATGAAAGCCTAGGATCTTCACAAGTTCTTTCTGAGTATGCATCTTACCCTGAACATGACTGTATCTTCCCACTTCTCTCACATACAGTGATGCTTTTGAATGTCCTAATTTCCCAAATAAACTCTACCCTGCTGTTTGTTCTACACCTTAGGCATCAGTGCGTCATTATTCATCTTGTAGCGTTTTCAAGCAATGCACATTGTTCTTCCCACCCAAGGTTTCTGTTCTAGATGAAACAAAGACATTCACTTTGCCTCAGTCTTTCATGTAGCCTCCAGACAAATTAGAATAGACATACACAATAATTTGCAAATATGATTGAGGGTGTCTGTTCCCTCCAGAAGTAGAGTTCAGAATCTCACAATGGGAATGCCATTTCAGTCTACCATTTCAAGACTGCAACCACACCAGGGAAGGAGCAACCAAGGGCAAGTATAGATGCCACAAAACTTTCCTACCATTTTTCAATTATGTCTTTCTTGTTTTAGCATTACTTTTGTTGCTTTAAACCTTTAACCGTTTTCCAATTTTCTGACAAAGTTGATTCTGATAGTATCTGCACTTTATTTCAATGTTTCTGTTGGGGGGATGAGAGCTTGGGATACAGGCTGTGCTATTTTAATATGTCAGGCTATGCACAAGAAGAAATAAAAAACTTGATACGAGACATTTATTTATTCCATTTTCATGAATAAAAATGACAATTAGCTTCTCTCTATACTTTACCCTACAAGAGGAATGGAGAGTTGGATTTTGTTAAGTGCTAAGGTCTGACAATGCTTAAAATAAATTCCATACATGTGTTTAGTTTTCCAAAAAATAGAAAAAGAATGAAATCTGCATATCTCATTCTAAGCATCAAATTGTAAATAAGATGATAAAAACCAAAAAGTTGACAAGTTTCTCTTATGAACAGAAGTGTAAAAATCTTAAATGAAAGTTTTATCAATTGAATTCAGTAAGCTTCTAAACATAGTATATTTAAGAATAAATATGTGAGACAGCATCACAAAATTTCTTGTTTTATTTCATATGTGTGTTACATTGGTCTAGCTCGATAAACAAAGTCCTGGCAAATATAAAGACAGAAGGATAAATGTGAGGTATATGACTTGAAAATAAAGACAAAATTATTTATAATATTTGTTTATTATATTTTTTAATATCTGTAGGGTGTCCTTGTTAAAAATTGGCATTGATAGTGCTCTCTTTGTTTTTTTTTTTAATCTCTTGATACATTAAGCTAGGCATTTACCAATTGTATTGCTCTATCCAAATAACCAAATTTGATTTCATTATTATTTCGTCTATTTTTTCTTCAATTTTTTTATTGCATCTTATCAACTCTTTTTTGGTATAACTCATTTTCTTCTATTTATGTTTCATTTTTTTGAAATTTTTATTCAAGGCATATTTTTAATATTGTGAAATTATTATTTAAGGGTATTTAGTTCAATTTAAAATATTATGGTGTAGTTTCCTTCTGCTTATTTTTGTGTTATATTATTTGGGGGATATTTTCATTGGTTACAATGTTTTGACTCTTATTTTATGTCCCCCAAGCCCCATATAGGAGGATAGTATGGTTACAGACTTTTTGTTAACTTTGTGAACTAAGTTGAGGGTTTTGTGAGGCTTGTAAGATTTCCAGTTTAAGATTGCTATATTCCTGCTTCTTCAGACTTCTTCCCTGTACACACATAGAATTATGATACTTTGAGGTTCAGCGGTACTTCTCTTCACTTCTGATAAATATTTCTCTACTTATAGGCAACTTCTATTTTACAGGGCTGTCTTTTTCACAGTGATGCAAAAAGTGTGGATTATTTATTTGCTTTTCCCTCATCTGAATGGCTTTTGGGAGGATGGGTAGGAACATTAAATTTTAGATGTTGTTATTATCTTAGGCATTTTTCTAGGCCTTTGGAGTGGAATGTTTTATTTGCTCTCATTTTATGATATCAATATGCAATACCATAAAATTTCTTCTAATAATTGCCTTAAATATATCTCATATACTAATTTTGCAGTTGTGGACTATATTACTCTCTGGTATTTTCTAATGGCATGCTTTTAGATTTTCATGTGGAATGTCATTGTTTGATAAACTTTTTAAAATTTATACTTGCATTTACTAGTGTTCAAGGAATACTCTTTACATTTTCATCATTTTTGTTGGATTTATTGTGGTTTTACTCATGAGTTAAAGTATCGTCAATTTTTATGACAGCTCAATTGCAATCGAAAGAAATCGTATTTGCCATTACCGGAGTCCTGTGATATATATGTGATTGTGTTGTTTGGGATTATAGCCTTTGTTACTGAATGTTGTTTTTCTTTTGTCTTCAATTGAGAGTTGTTTATTCCTCCTCTAATCTCCTATAGTTACTGGTTTATGAAAATTGTTGCTTTGTCTTTGTATATACAACTTCACTGTGGAATCTAGTGTTTGTAATATAGTGGTTGTTTTAAATACATTTAAAGTTTTATGGTCTGCATGCTCCTTTGTCACATATCATGATTTTGACGTCTTATTTGTTTTTATTTGCCCTTGTCTAATATCTTTATTGAATTTTTAATATACATATTTTTAGTTTTAGTATGCATACAGAAAAGTGCATAAATATCACTACAAGTTTTTTACAAACAAGCACAGCTCTGTGACCAGCTAGAGATCAGCAAGCGGGGCATTAACAGAGCTCAGAAGCACTTTTGGTCCCTTTATTTATCCTCCTTCTCTCTCTCAAACGAAACTACTATTTAAATTTGTAACCCCAATATTTTACCTGTTTATAATTTTATATAAACAAAACTATACAGAATACACTTTTTTGTATCCACTTCTTTTGATCAGCATTATACTTATAACATTTATTCATCATATTTCTTTCTTTTCTTTTTTTAAGGAAGATAGCCCTGAGCTAAGTACTGCCAGTCCTCCTCTTTTTGCTGAGGAAGCCTGGCCGTGAGCTAACATCCGAGCTCATCTTCCTCTACTTTTTTACATGCAGGACGCCTACCACATGGCGTGCCAAGTGGTGCCATGTCTGCACCTAGGATCCAAACCGGCAAACCCTGGGCCGCCGAAGCGGAACGTGCGAACTTAACCACTGCACCACCAGGCCAGCCCCTATTCATCATGTTTACAAATTTCTTTATTCTCTTTGCTGTATAGCATTCATTGTATGAATATAGCCCAAATTTTATACGTAAAGATGTTGATGACTTTCTAAGTTTTTTGTTTTTGTTTTTTACTTTCAGGTATTATGAATAGTAGTATTACAAAGAATCTCGCTATATTATTTGGTCAACATAAATAAATATTTCTGTGGGTTTTAGACCTGAGTAAATTTCTGGGTAGTAAGTCATGCATGTGTTCATCTACTTAAGATACTGTAAAAATATACACAAAGCAAAGTGCCTCTAAAGAAAGCTCATGCAGTTATAATAATATAAGACTTAGTAGGTTTTAAGTGAAATAAAATTACTAAAGATAAAGAGGATTATTTTATCATAATTTAGAGGTCTACCTACTTAGAAGATATTAAAATTCACGTGTCCAGGTGCTCAAGACAGATCTTCCAAATTGGTAGAGAAGAAATGCAGAGCTATAATAAGAAATAGATGCATCCTTTATCATGGTTGGAAACTTTACATACTTTTTCAGTTGATGACTAAACAAGCAATGAAATGTCTAAGGATATAGAAGTTCTAAGTGACATACACGTTTGACGTAGTTAACTTTTATAGATTATGATTCCCAACAAAAACAATATACACATGTGTTTCAGTGCACATAGAAAATTTACTGCAGTTGGTCATGTGCTGGGTTATAAATCAAGCCACAACAAATTTCAAATTATTCAGAATATTTTCTGTGACAACCGTAAAATTAATTTAGAAATCACTAACTTATTCTTTAATTTTACCTTTACTGAATCACTTTTATTAGGAGTATTTCATGTGCAAATCACAATGATGGATTCAACTTTGTTATTAAATCTATTAATATAATCAACGTGCTGTATTTTAGTTCTGTAATATTTTATGTCATATATATGATATTTTACATCATATACGTGCATACATACGTGTATGGAGATATGATACTCATGTGTGTATATAAATAAATAAAAGATTTTTCATCATTTAATTTGTTTTATTTGCCCGTTCCTTATAGGAAGATTTGCATTTTCATAAGGATTTTTATGTTCATACCAATATCTGTATATATTATTAATCCCCTTTTTATTTGTGTATTTACTTATTATAAATGAATTGAACTGTTAATGTTCTTTATTCCCAAAACTATGTGATTGTGTAAGTGACCAAGAGCCAACACAGTAATCCTACTTCAAAATTAATAAATTGGAAAGCAAGATAAAAATAATGGGTGAGTTGATTCTGGAATGTAGTCAGGTAATTTACCATCTTTGAACATGTATTTCCTTATCCCTTAATGGAAGAGAGTGTGCAATCAACGATCTTCAAGGTATATTCAGACTATGAACTTCTTGTTTTTTATTTCTTTCTCTGTTTTTCTCTTAAAGCAACTAATATACTGAGATTTTAGTGTCTTGATTTAAATTATGATATCATCCTGCCATCTAGTGGATATTTCTGTTTGTATCAGTTGTAATGGACAGACAAATTCATACCCTCTCCTACTATTTGCAGAGGGATTTTGTACTACTGGACCTTATGAAAAAATTCTACCCATTACTATGTAATTTGGTTGAGAATGAGACCACAAATAGATGAAAATTGAATTGACAATGTTGGGGGAATTAAGACAAATATTTCTCATTATGTCAAACTGGGATAAACTCTTTTTTTTTTAAATGCTTCTTTTGTAATAAAAAATAAAATAATACTGGACTGAGATTTAAGACATCCATTATCGAGTTCACCCTAACTCTTTGATCTTTTCTGAAATATATGCCGGACTGGAGACCCGGCTTAGATCAGAAAGATGGATAAAATTGCCTGTAATCACATTAATTGAAACTTACCGTAGACACAGAGTGCTAGCCATGGGCATACACTTTACACTTTCCATTCTCAAAGGTATCTATATCTTTGTCTATAACTATATCTATGTCTCTCTATATATATCTCTATACTTATATCAAATATCTCTATCTCTATATATAACTATCTATATATCATACTAGATTTTTTTGGCTATTCTGAATTGAATTTCTTCTTTCTTATAGTATGCATTACTTATCTGCTTACAAGACTTGTCTCCTCACTTATAGGCAAGAATTAATAAATCTTGTATTGAAGCAAATCCTTATTGGTTAGGAAAGTTAGAGTGTGCTATTCAATTACTATTAGATACTTCTATTGCATGGGCAATTAAACCAACTTGTTAGATATGTGTAAGTTCCAGCATTTGAGAAGCATAAAAAATGATTTGAAAACAATAGAGTATTTTGAGAACACCAAATATGAAGTGATCTTAGTGAGAGCTCCGTACCAATATAAGGATTAGTCACAGAACATGCCAAAAGTAGAGACACATTGTGGGGTTTTATTGTTTTTTTGACATTCTTCCCAAAGAGCCACCCCCTTCCTTTTACTCACATTAATCTGCATATCTTTATAGTCCCTTCTTATATGCTATTTGTCAATTCAGCAACCCAGGGAGACTGAGAGGTTTTTATACTATTCTGTTTTTGGACATTACGGAAAGAAAATCCTTTTTTCGTTCTGAAATTGGTGTTCTTGTGGTTTTTGAATTAATGGAATTAATTCTCTTGAAGACACAGGAAACAAGGACAGCCTTTCATTCACATTTTAGTCTTGAAATATTTGAAGACATTAGTCAGGATCTCTTTTTGTTTTTCTTCTATGTTCCAGACATCTTCAGACCCTTGGTTGGTTTATTAAATGCTCTAATTCCAATATATACATCTCACTGTTAATCACTTGACATCACAGGGTACCTATAAAATTATTAATAGTTATTGGGAACTATTAGCTTACCGGCAATGACAAGCTGTCAAGAACATAATGCTCCCTTCCAAACTAAAATGAAAATGGGAGCTACCTCCGTCTACATAATGTATTAATGCATCCAAATTGAATGTCATGATTATAATATTAGAACTGAATCAACTTCGTTCACAACGCCTATACCTTTTTACAACCACAACCTATTCGTTATTCCATCTTTTTCCTATTGGCATTGAACCTTATTACCAGGTTGAACAACCTACACAGATCCCAATTGCAATTTTGTACACAATTCGGCTCCTCTGATCCTCAAATCTTCTCTCTTACTGCTACCTGCATAAACTCTACTTCTAATTGATAGGAACATGAACATCCAAATTCCCACCTTGGCCCAGACTGTCTTATCTGCTTAAAGATTCTTTTGTTTTTCTTTCCTGTCCCTGCAATCCTATGTTAACATTACAGTTCAGCCCAAAATTCAAAATCTTTTTATGATTTTACCAATCAGAAAAAATCGTGGACATTATTCAGTTATCCCCACTTGTGGAGAGTACCCCTAATGTGCTCAGCTCAACAAATCGTAAAGTAAAAACTAAACAAAGAAAAAAGCTTTATGCATAGTGACAATGCAGAAAAGTGCGGTATCCTTTAAAGTAAATTGTTGTTTCTCCCACTATATTGTAATTTCATTATAATAATCAGACTATTATAAGTCACAATTTGGAAGGAGGCTAGGTCCTGTATCGCTAGTCAGAGGACATCTGCCTACTGATCTCGAAATAACTTTGGACCTTGCACAATCAAGAAATAAATTTTTATTGCATGAGTCGACAAATTATGTCCCACAAACCAAACCTTGTTCACTGCCTTTTTATAAATAAAATTTTATTTGAGAAAAGCAAGACCTATTGATTTAAGTATTGCTTATGGCTGCATCCATGCTACAACATGCAGAATTGAACAGTTGGGGTTAAAACTATATAACTCACAAAATCTAAACATCACTGCAGGGACTAAGGAGAGCCTGGCTTCTCTCATTTGTTTGATTCTTTCACTAAATTCAAAAAGGAGAAAAACATAAAAATAGAGTGTAATATCAGTTTTTACTTATGATAAATACCTGGTTTTAAAACTACCATAAAATCCATGTAATGATTTGTATATATTATCATTTGGAAAAAAAGTTTAAAATCTAAATTTCAGGCTCTTCTTAAATGTCAGGCTGAGGCCAAATGGCCTTTCAGAACTGGCCCCTCCCCTTCACTGGCCTGTTCAATCATTGCAGGCTAGCGGGGTATTTTCTGGTCAGAAACTATGTGACTCTTTACAGAAAAAGTTCACTGACCTGTTCTTTTAAGTCAAGTCACTGAGATTGAGATGTTTATTTGTTAAGATATGGCAGCTTCTTAAATAATAAACATATAATTTTATTTATATAATTTATATAATCTTATATACCTAAATAATAAACATTTAGTTTTATTTATATAATTTATATAATCTTATATACATACCTAGATTATAAATTGAAAAGTAGAGTATGAGCTTTTCACAATTTCAATAATTAATGTAAGAATTGAATAACTTGCACAAATTTGGAAGAGTAATGCAGACTGTATTATTTTAAGAAAATCAATGGTTTTCATAGAAAATGAAACTCAAAGTACTATATAAAAGAAAAGAAAAGATAATAATCAACGTACCTATAATATAATGCTTATTGAGTAATTTTATATCCAGATACACACTGATAAATGTATATCTATATAGAAAGGGAAAACCAGAAATACAACAAAGATTGAGATTAGTTATCTCTGGATTGTTGCCCAATAACTGATTTTTTGGGTACATTTCTATATTTTACAGGTATTTAAAGACAAAAATATAGTGTCTGCTTCAACATTTTTAAAAGATCAATGGATTAAATTTCACAATGAAATCATTCCCCAATCTTTAGAAGAAATTATATATGAACAAAATATCACATGGGGCATTACCTCATCTAATTGCTCTGTTTGTGGCCTCCGGGGCAAGACTTCAGTGATGTTCTCCAGGATTAACATCCCTAAGGTCTTGGTCGCATATACATGTGACACCATTTGGTGCTAGGATTTATCTTTTTGATCTGCTTTTCTCTCTGTCATCTCTGAATTTATTTTTGACAGGTTAAAGGAAAAAGTCATTTCCCTGGAATAGCTATTGCAATATGTTGTAGATTCCTGTCACTACTTTTTCAGGTTTGTTACTATATTTTTTTTAAAAAGCTGAATTCTGAACAGGAACTTGCTTGGAATCCATTAATCTTAGCAAAGAAGCTTCGCTAAATGAATAAGTCAAATTCTTCTGCACTCAAGTGAGTTGATTCAATCCTTATTTTATTTAACTTTAAAAGGAAAATAATGTGTTCCAATAATCTTTGCAGGAGGCAAACATCTGTGTAACTCTAACTGCCATGATACCTACTTAGTTCAGCCAACTAGAAGATCTGATTTCTTATCTTTCACCACATTTATTATTATTCACTGACTTACAACACTAGGAAATATTTCCAGTTTTTCTTGATTACAATATTCTTTTCCTCTCTTTATACACACAAACTTTGCCTTCAATAACAAACAAGAATTATTGGTAGCAACGTATCATTGGTAACTATATGCATTATTCTCTGGAATAATACTCATAAGAAAAAAAATTGAGGATAAGGACCATATTTTACAATATCGTGGTTTCTAAATGCCTGTTATACTGCTGAATACACAGTGGATATGCAGTGAGACAGTCATGATGGTAGGCATCAGAAAGGAGGGAAAGAGTGCGCCCAGCACCTTGTGCTCTCAGCCAGCTCAACATAGTTGATGATTCCTGGGGCTAAATGGGGGACTGTGAACTTTACCCTAAGTCTGTTGGTACAAATACAGAGTGCAGGAGGTGGAGTGAAAAGCTACCTGTGTGGAAAAGATGTATGGGTAATAATGAGCTGAATATATATCAAAATTTTATTTCTCTTTGATGGCTTTGCATTCCCTTTCAATCCGGGGCTGCTGAGACTTTGTTATAACAGCCATAGGAGACGAGTATAGATTTTGGAAGGAATATGTTCTGTTATGGAATTTGCACTCAATGAGTTTTATGTAAAATTGAAAAATACTTTCAGGAAATAATAATAAATGTGGTATAAGATTAAATCACAAGTATTGAATCAAGGGAATTTAAGGAGCAATTGAAGAAGAAAAAGAGCAGGGATATGTCAATGATATCTTTATATTTATGCAGGGAAGCTTTAAGTGCTGCAAACGGTCTTGGAGGATAAAGTCAGAACAACCAAAGGAAAACTATAGCCTCTTAACTTCAGCTCCTAATAAGACAGAATTTTTACATAATTCTACGTAGAATGGCCTTGCTTTTATGCCTAGTGCCATTTTAGGTTTCAGTAAGCAGTCAGGAAGTGGCTTTGAGAATAATGGATTATAAAGGGAGACAAAAGCAGTTGAGCCATTTTGGAGGAACACAGGACATTTAAAAAAATAATTCAGCCTATTTCCCCCCTGTAAATATCCTTATTTTATGCTAATTCAGTAAGCTTAGGTCCCATGGGGTTTCACTATGGCTACCTGTTTTGCAGGACTCAAGATGTGTCTCAGCGCATTGTGAGTTCACAGTGTGGTGCTGACTCTATAGGTAAGTCTAACTTCTTTAGTATTATTATAAGCTTTTATCCAGTACATGTATATTATATACCTAAAGTTCACTCATTCATGTATTCATATACTCATTTATTCAATGTGTTATTGAGTACTTACTCTCTTCTAGTGCCCCATCCTAGCTTTCATGACTTTTATTTTACTGTGAACACACAATGTTAAAAAGGTAAATGATAAAATATAAGTACAATACATACTATGTTACAGATGTGGATGAAATTGGCATTTTTGAGGTCGTATAATCATTGATAGATGCATAGTTGAGACTATGACGATGGTCAATGAGGAGTGATTCAAGTGTAGGTAAACTTATTGGGAGAGATCCAGAAATTAAGAAAACAGGGCATTGGAAGGATTATCTTTATGTCTATTGAAAGCAATTTGATGAAAGAAGGTCCTTAACCAAATAAAAACCACACTGTAATACCTCAGGAAGCAATGGCCCATAATTGGAGGTTTTGAAGTACACTAAAATGACCATCTGATAATGATGTTGTAGAAAAGTCTCCAGCATAATAAAAATGGTCTGGACATATTACAGTTAATTTTATTTCTACCACAAATCTCTCTAAATACTTGATGTTACAATACACCAAGGAAGGGTAACAGATTTTTATAATTTGCAACAATTAGGTAAATGTGGTTGATCAAATGCATTAATCTTCTGAAGGAAATATTTTAAATACGGGAAAAGAAGTGTATTACTGAGTGTAAGAAAGCTACTGGAAAGAGAAATTTAGAAATAGTTATAGCACAATAGTAAATAAAAATATTGTAACTCGACCATTTTACTGGCTCATTAATTTTCTTTTGAGTTCTAAGGTCTCATAGTTAAACAAGTTGTCAGGGAAGAAATCATAGAAACATCATGTATATTTTTCCCAAGATGAGGATTTTAACTAAACTCAGATTTATGCAAAAAGCTAGACTGGTCTTTCTCATTATGCTAACAGCCTCTGAGGATACTGAATTTGATCACTTGAAATGTAACAGGGTCAACTCTATTTTTGTCCTTCTTCTCTCAACCGCCTTCTTTTGTATTCCATTTTCACAGATTTCATACTCACTCTAAAACTGTGGTATTATTAAATTCTAGCTCTTAAATAATGTAACAGTTGAAACAAAGAGTTTTCCACAGCACTATTTATAGATAATCACAAAGTCTCTCAACATTTCCTCATTTTAACCTCCCTCATCCAAAATTAGCTTCTCATTTCTCTGAATTGACTTCCCTATTTTGTCCACAGGAATGAAGAAAACCAGAGTGCTGAAGTCACTTTGATTCTCTTGGGATTCTGAGAATCTCCAGGACTCCAGGTGCCTCTGTTCCTGTTATTCTTAACCATCTACACAGTCACTGTGCTGGGGAACCTGGGCATGATTGTGATTATCAAGATCAATCCCAAACTCCACACCCCCATGTACTTTTTTCTCAGCCACTTATCCTTTGTTGATTTCTGTTATTCTACTGTAGTTACACCTAAACTACTAGAAAACTTGGTCGTGGAAGACAGAACCATCTCCTTCACAGGATGCATCATACTATTGTTTGCATGCATATTTGTGGTGACAGAACCATTCGTGTTGGCAGTGATGGCATATGACCGATTTGTGGCAGTTTGTAACCGTCTTCTCTACACATTTGTAATGTCCCAGAAGCTTTGTTCCATTTGGTGGCTGTATCATACTCTTGGGGTGCAGTCTGTTCCCTGACACTTACCTACTTTCTATTGGAATTATCCTTTGTAGGGAATAATACAATAAATAACTTTGTGAGCATGCCGCCAATGTCTCTCTGTCTTGCTCTGACCCCTACATTAGCCAGAAAATCATTTTAGTCTCTGCCACATTCAATGAAACAAACAGCCTGATGATCATTCTTACTTCCTATTTTTTTAGTTTTATCACTGTCATGAAATTGTCTTCAACTGAGGGGTGCCACAAAGCCTTCTCCACATGTGCCTCCCACTGACAGCCATTACCATTTTCCATGGGACCATCCTATTTCTCTACTGTGTTCCTGACTCCAAAAGTTCATGGCTCATGGTCAAGTTAGCCTCTGTGTTTTACACAGTGGTCATCCCCGTGCTGGACTCACTGATCTACAGCCTCAGGAACAAAGATGTGAAGGAGACAGTCAGGAAGTCAATCAACAGCAAATTGTTATGTCATTAATGTAAGATGGTAAGATTTACTTTTTCATTTTAAAGAGTATTGTGGAGGATTGCCCAAGACTTTTAGCATTTTTAATACTTCAAATTCCTTTTTTTCATAAAGCAAAGCAGCGTTCAATGTAACTCCCTAGTTGACAGATTATTTAGCATCTGTTAAATTTAAACCTTAGCAAATTAGCTATAAAATAATAAATAACACACTAATTAAGGTTGAGGCCACTTAAATGAAGAATCTGCTCACAGAGTTTGTCATGCAAAGATTTCTGAGTTAGTACACATTACCTTTTGCCCAGTGAATCTTTCATTCTTTTTTTGTCATCACAGAATGGGTTTATAGAGTTACTGTAAATATTTACAGCTTGTTATCAGGGAGAATACATCAAGTGCAATATAGTAAACTAGGAGTTATTCAGCACTCAGACTCTAAATTTAAAACAAATATTTATTTAATTCCACACAGGAAGCATTGGTACAATTTAAGTGCAAAGAAGTCATACCTCTGCCCCCAACAAATTCCAGAATCTTGTTTGCTTAAATTATGTTTGTTAATATAAATTTAATTTGCTATTTGTATATAAAACATCAAAAATTAAAATTAAAATCTGCACACTTCAGAAGTAGCTATTGCTAAATCTAAAATTGTCATTCATGCCAATCTTGAGTTGTGTATAATATAGCTGTTGATGCATAATAAGGAATATAAAATTCGGTGACATGTAACATTAAGCAATTTTTGCTTTTTATCGGGGGATTTATTGGAGCAGCCCTGTTAATATCAGCTAGAGCATCTTCATTAACCTGATATAGTCTTGCATAACTAGCAAAATCATCTCTAGTCTATGGATCTGCTTGGTGATTCAATAGCTCTGCTCTGCGTACCATTGGGCTAGTTAGAGTATCTTCTTGGATTGTCAGTGACTGAGTCAGAAGACAGAATGCGCTATAACAAAAGCCGATTCAAGCTCCTATGTGTATTATGTTTGTTAACATTCTATTAGCCAATGCAAATCATATAGCTGAGCACAAAGTCAATGGTTAAGAAATTGTATCTGCCTTGTAGAACTGAAAAGCTACATGACAATGAGCATGGATACAGAATACAATGAAGATTTGGGCCTAACACTTCAATATACCTAAAGTTTATGGTCAATTTTGTTTAATGGAAACTGTTCTTGTTGTATTTCAGATAAATATAATTGCTCCACTTTGGTGGCCTGGATTCAGTTCCTTTGCATGGAACCACATCACTTGTCTGTCAGTAGCCATGCTGTGGTGGTGACTCATATATAAGAACCAAAAGGACCTACAAGTAGAATATACAACTATGTACTGAGGTTCTGGTGGGGAGAAGAAGAAAAAAGGAAGATTGGTAACAGATGTTAGCTCAGAGTGAATCTTTTTTTGAAAATAAATAAATAAATAAAAATAACTGTTGTAGCTTGACAGACTTTTCCATGGCTGATCATGGTTGATGTCTCACAGGATAGACAAAATTTTGGTAAATTTCCAAGTTATCATGGTTTCAGTCCAACTGCAGACTGTGAATCATGTTATTGACTTCACCCAAATCATGGACTTTTTATCTGCAAATAAAAAATTCTAATTTCCATTTTAATGAAGATTGATGTCAAACTTTGTAACCTAACCTATTTATTTGATTGTGGAACAATATGTAACAATATATTCAACAATTCAAGATATATAATGTATAGAGTTATGTGATTTATTTAACTTTTAACTCTCTGTCAGCCAGATGTCATACACACTCAACTAAGTGCTCCAGTCAACAAGTAGTTTGATAGGCTGTGTGTATGTTAATAAAAATATTTTAATGACAGAAAACATGTATTTAAAGGATGTGAACACAGTATAGGGTGAGCTGTATTTGACATATGCTATAGGTCTTTGGATTTAAGATCCTAAGGAGAAAATAAAACAAATTATAAAGAAAAACATCTGAATAGCTGTAAGTTCCTTTAGAATAGATTTTAGTTATTCTGGAAAATGCTTTTAAATGGACATTTACTTACACAAATATAATGCAGATATTCTCCAAGCATTTCAAAGTTATAATTTTAATCTGTGCACTTTTAGATGGGCTCTTCATTTCTATATATGAATTATACTCTTCTTACTTTATATTCTTAATAGTGCTTTGGATAGGTGCAGTTCCTTTGTTTCATTTCTGAGGAGCTGTGTCAAGATTTTTGGTGAAGGTATTCACAAGATTAAAGGAAGAATGTACAGAATTAATAGTCACTTAATGGAGAAAATGTTATAAGTTGAATGTAGACCATATTATGTAAATATTACTTTTCATATAATGTTTTGCAATAAAACTTCAGGAAATTTGCAATGCTGGACAATTTTTTTATGATATGAGGATTCCAGGGGTGTTAGGTGACATTTTTACTGCATAACTGATCTTCCTTACTCTTTATCTTCTTAGAAAAAGATTGACTCTGAAAGAGAAATAAGGAAATTCAGACGGGCAGTTAGGGGAAGGGATTGTGGAGCTCCTACATCAAGGCTCTTTCTTTCCTGAATATTGCTGCTTAGATTCATAGTTCATTCAAGCTCAAAGACTGTCTTGTTGATGAAAAAAGTTGCATTCTAAGCACAAGGATAAAGCCCAATAGAAAGAGTATGAAAATAGTTCTGACCTTGTGGGTCTCAGAGAAGCAACATGTATGAGTGATTTTCTGGTTATATTTGATGTTTATTTCCCCACTGGTATCAACAAAATTTCAGGAATACCTTACAAAAATTATAGCCTTATCCCTAATGTATATGGCACATTAGAGAGGTTTAATTCCAATCTTACATAAATTTACACCAACAATAGAATAAGCAAGCAACATTTTCCAGTTCATTTTATGATACCTGCATCACTAGATAGGTAAGTTCCAGAACAATATATCATAAATATATATGGACAAGTGCTTAAAATAGCAAATCAATTCATTGATATATGCAATGGATAATAAATCATATTCAGGAGAGGTTTAATCCAGGAATGCAAGCTTGCTATATCATTACTAGTCCATCAATGTGATTCACCACATTAACAAAATAAAATATAACATATAGTCACCTCAAAAGATGTGAAAAATAGTTAACAAAATTAAGCAACTATTCATGATAAAAATTTTCAGCAAACTGGAACAGAAAGGATAGAGTATTAGAACAAGAAAAACTTATTTACTTCCTTCTTTCTGGATAATGAATTATTGATAATATGGAAGACTGAAGCAATAGAATTTTAGTTAGGCGAATAACAGGATTTTTACCTTTGAAAAATTTGAATCAACTGCTGCAGAGACTGAGATAAAAAATAGAATCAAATCTTATTTCCTTTTCATAACTGGTTTCTCTTCTATTGAAGTGAAATTCTCATAATATAATATTAATCTTTTTCAAGTAAAAATTCATTGACACTAAAAGGTTCACCGTATTGTACACCCACACCTCTACTTAGTTCCAAAATATTTTCACCATCTCAAAAAATAATCATACCCATTAAACAGTTTTTCCCCATTTCCCCCTCCTCCTTGGTCCTAATAATGAGAAATCTGCTTTCTATCTCTATGTATTTACCCATATTATACATTTCATACAAAGGGAAGCATGCAGTATGTGACCTTTGTGTCTGACCTCTTTCATTTAGCACACTGTTTTCAAGGTTCATTCACATTATAAAATGTATCAGTACTTTATTCCTTTTTATCACTAAGTAATATTCCATCATACATACATACACACCACATTTAGTGTGTCCATCTATTTATTGAAGGACATTTGTGTTGTTTCACCTTTTGGCGGTTGTGAATAATGCTGATAAGAACATTCATGTGTAAGTATTTGCTTGAGTGCCTGTTGTCAATTCTGTTTTGTATATACCTAGGAGTGGAATTGCTGGTACCGTGGAGTTAGCCAGACTGTAAGGTTTGAGGTCACAACATATAATCCAGCACTCAATTCTGGCACAAATTACAAGTCTGAGGAATTCCCAAAAACGCATTTAGGTACCCTAATTTCCCAGAAATTTCAAACATCTTACAGAGAACTATACTCACAGTTATGGTTCATCACAAGATAAGGACACAGACAAATAACTCAAAGGTAGAAATGTATTGGACAGAGTCTAGGAGGGGTCCAAAAAGGAAACTTCCATTGCCCTCAGGACATGTTATCATCCCAGAATTAACATTGTACAATACACATGAGTTATTCCCAACCAGGGAAATCCACACAAACCTCAGTGTTCAGTTTTTATTAGGACTCTATTACAGAGGCTTGATTAATTGATTGATTGTCCAAATGTTGGTCTCAGCCTCCAGGTTGACTGATACTCCATATCTAAAAGCCTCCACACTAAATCTCATAGTTAATCTTTCTGGTATGGGCAATCCCTACTTGAAGATTGTGTAATATGGTCAGCCCCACCTTGATATCAGGTGTGGCCAGCCACCCTCCCTAAACAGACATTTTTGTCAGGTAAGACATAGATTACCTCCCAGAAACTGAGGGCAAAGGGCAACTTCTCTTTGTGGAAGGCAAATATTTTTACTATGCATTTGGTCGATAGTAATTCTATATTTGTTTATATGAGGAATCACCAAACTGATTTCCAGAGTGTCTGAGTCATTTTATATTCCCACTAATAATGTATGACAGTTTCAGTTGCTCCAAAACCTTGCCAACACTTGCTACTGTATATATATATACAGTTTTTAATTAGAGTCCGCCCAGTGGGTGTGAAGTGATATCTCATTATGATATTGATTTCCAATTTCCTAAAATCTAAAGATATTGAGTGTCTTTTCATGTGCTCGTTAGACATTTATAAATCTTGTTTTATATCTTGTTTGACCTTTTTTCTTTTAAGATCGGCACCTGAGCTAACATCTGTTGCCAATCTTCTTCATTTGTTTTTCCTTCTTCTTCTCCCCAGAGTCCCAATTCTAGTTGTGAGTGCCTCTGGTTGTGTGATGTGTGACGCCACATCAGCATGGCTTGATGAACAGTGCCACATCAGTGCCCGGGATCTGAACCAGTGAAACCCTGTGCCACCAAAGCAGAGCTAATGAACTTAATCACTCTGCCATGGGGCCGGCCCCCTTGTTTGACTTTTTATTGGTGGGTTGTAAGAGTCCTATACATATTCTGGATATTAGGCTAGTATCAGATATATGATTAGTAAATCTTTTATCCTATTCTGTAGGCTTTTTATTGACCTTATTGACAATGTTTTTTGACGCACAAATGGTTTAAATTTTGTGAAGTCCAATTCACTTATTTCTTATTTTCTTGCTTATACTTCTTTTTTTTTTTGGTGAGGAAGATAGGCCCTGAGCTACCATCTTTGCCAGTCTTTCTCTATTTTGCATGTGGGACACCGCCACAACATGGTCTGATGAACCGTGTATAGGTCCACACATGGTGTCTTTAATCATTTGTTATACTGCCTGTGGATTTTTCATAAGTGGCCTTTATTAGTTTCATAATAGCCTTTATTAGGTTGAGAAAGTTCCCTACTAGTCATAGTTTTCTGAGTGTTTTTATCATGGGAGAGTGTTTCAATTTGTCACATGCTTTTCCTGTTTTGATTGAACTGACCATGTTGTTTTATTCCTCTGTTCTATTCACGTTGTATATTGCACTGATTGGTTGTCTTATGTTGGACCACACTTGTATTCCTGAAAAAAATCTCACTAGGTCATATTATATAATCCCTTTAATATGTTGTTTGGTTCAATTTACTAGTCTTTTGTTGAGGATTCTACAAACATTTAAAGAAGCGTTAACATCAATCCTTCTTAAATTCTTCCAAAAGTAGAGGGAAAAGTTCTAAATTAATTTTGTGAGCCCAGCATTACCTTCATATCAAAGCTAGACAAAGACACTACAAGAAAAGTACAGACCAATATCCTTGATGAGTACAGATCCATATCACTTTTTTTCTTTTTGAGGAAGGTCAGCCCTGAGCTAACATCCTCTGCTAATCCTCTTCTTTTTGCTGAGGAAGATTGCCCTGAGCTAACATCCATGGCCATCTTCCTCTATTTTATAGGTGGGATGCCTGCCACAGCATGGCTTGATAAGTGGTGCCTAGGTCTGTGCCCAGGATCTGAACCAGCAAACCCTGGACCACTGAAGCAGAATGTGCACACTTAACTGCTATGTTACCAGTCCAGCCCTCCATATCACTTTGTATCTGTACTTCCTCAGGTTTAGTGTTTCTGAGACTTTTGACTATCTCTTGACCTTGATTCCCCTCTGTGGTATGTGAGGTCAGCTTCAATGAGATTGATCTTTTCTAAAGCTGTACTCACAGAGTTGTTCCATGATTGCCTCTTATTCACTTACAAAAGAGAAACATAACTTCAGAAGCCCCATAATGATGGTAAGCTACAAGTTGGAAGAAACCTCAGCCCCTATAATACTACAAGGAACAGAGTTGTCAATGTTCAGAAATGCATGCTTTATCTTGCTTTAGTAAGAAATAATCCTCTACTGCATCAAGTCACTGGTAAATTTAATTTGTGTCTTTAAAGGCATGATGGATAGAGTTACCAAAATCAGTGAATATATCATCCTTTTCATAAACTCGTATATTTAGGAAATGTATAATCCCCAATTGTTTTTCAGATTCAATAGTAAATATGAACATTTGAGGCCTCTGTACTTACACTTAAAAGGCCAACACAAATTGTTTTCTTTTAGTAAAACTGAGAGTGTAAATAGAAAATGGTTTATAACACATTACTAATTAACAAAGAAAAAATAAAAATGTGACATTGTTTAGGCAGCTCTATATTTAGAAACATAGGAACATAAATATACCTTTATGAGAAAATAGAAAAATAAATCAATATGAATTAATAGTCACTCTCCTAGCTATTGTCTTATAGATGCTTTCTCCCTTTGTACATTTCTGTTTTTTATGTCCCTGTAAAGTTAAAGACATATACAGGGTTATTTATTTTTCTTAAGATTAATTGAGTAAAGTTGATAATACAAATGCCCCCAGGAGGGCTTTAGGAACAAAATATAAAGCGAAGATATCATATGGGACAGTGTTACATCTAATTACTTGAATTGCAGGCTTCAAACAATACTTCAGTGGTATTCTCTAGGCTCCATGTCCCTGAGGTCTTGATTCATATATTTGTAACACAGTTTGGTGTTAGAATTCTGTTTTCAGATGTGATCTTATCTTTGGTATCTCTGAGTTTTCCTAATAGGTTGGGGGAAAAAAGTAACTTATAGGAAGTATTTAATGAAATATTCTCTGGACTCCTACTAGTGTTTTCAAATCTATTTCCCTTAATTAAATATCAAGCAGGAGCACTCCTGGAGTTCATTAATCTTAACAAAGAATTCTTCAGTAAATGACTCATTCAAGTGCTTTTGTATTTAGGTGAGTCGATTCAGTCTCTTTTCTTTTACTTTAAAGGTAAATATGGAGTTTTAGTGATCTTTGCAGTACACAAACACATGCGTAGAACAAAGAGCCCACAAATCCACTTAGTTTGACTAGGAGAGGGTTTACATTATCACATTCTAATTCCTTTCTTTCAAATGATATTCATCCTGGTTTTCTCATTGGGTGGCCACAATGTACTCGGCAACGAAATAAACATTTTGGCAAAAGAGAATAATAAAAAACGGGCCTTGTCTTCACACTTCCTATGATCTCTGAGGAAGAAAGTGACAAAGCTATCACATTTGTGAATGATAGGATATAGCACGTGGTAATTGTGAGATATAAATATTGTTTGTATGTATACAAAAGAGAAGAAACAGTGAGCTATGCCAATAATGGTAGGTGGCAAAATAAAACATTATAAGAGTGAGGATAAAATGGGAAAATAAACTATAAGTAAATGAGCATGTGTTACATAACAGAGCTTGATAAATTCATCATGACTAAAAAAGAATTTAAGTGATAATGAGATTGAATTTATAGATACAAGAATTTTTGGAAAAGCCAGGCTGAATTATGTAAACTTCATGTGTTAACTAATAAAAAGTATTTGAAATCTTAAATGTCATTGGCAGTTAGGTTAAAGTAATCATGGAAAATTGTTCCTTCGATGTTGCATAAAGTATTTTAAATTGAAGGAATGTGGCTGGGAAAAATTGCCATACTCCATCTTTCCACAGCTAAGACCTTATGAAGGATTTTTACAGAGGAAGTATCTGTCGTGGAGTTGGGTTTTGGAAGATATCTTTCCTACAGGCAGAAGAATGTGGGGATCTGAGAATATTCTATTGTGGTGAAAAAACCTGTAGGAGAATGGGGAACATTTATTATGCATCGTAGATGAAGTACCCAAAGAAATCCTATAGTATTTCCGTTGTGTGGGTTCTGTAGGGAAAAAATTCTACATTCTATTCCAAAGTGTCCCCACCTGTTGACACTTGTACATGCTTGGCCTGATTTGCATAACCGAATAAGGTTTTTGATGTCATACCAATTACTCATAAATCCAATAAACAAGAAAGCTAAATATCTGCTGTGGATGATGTCATATCATATAGCATTTCAATTCGTTATCAAAGTACCTATTTCCTTTCTAGTGACTTAAATTTTATACTATTACTATGCTCATTTTACTCCTGAGGAAATACCTACTGACATCAAGTAATATTCAAGAAATACTATGGTGCCATGTTGAGGTAGTTCTCTATCCTGACACTGATCCTTGGAAAAGCTTTAAATTTAATTTTTCCTGCACTCTGAAATTTATATGCATTTTCAAGTACTTCATAGTTCTTATTGTTTGTCACTTACCCAACTTAAAAAATTTGCTACATTGGAAAATGAAGAGCTTTTTGTTCAATATTGTTTCAACTGTTATCACTGAAGACACAGTATACATTTCATTGTGAATGCCTCCTGATGCATAATGTAATATGCAATCAATAATATTTAAACATTTTCAAAATTGGTTCTACACAAGTGAAAAGATTATAACACATCTACAGCACAGCTCCAGAACGTCCCGAGACTACTGTGTTACTAGGAGTCAGAAGGGCACTGGAAAGAACACAGAACAACAAAGAAGCTATTAAATTGATCATTTTGTAGGAATGTTAGCATTTCAAAATTTTTTTAACATATAAGTTAATTATCTCACAGCTTAAGAGGTGAGAAAGAAGAAACTGTAGAAACTCATGATAGGTATTTCCTCTAATACAATTAGTTTTACTAAGCTGAGATTCAGCAGAGTTGATCTACCCCTCATGACTGGCATTAGCTGTCTATGAGGAAATCGAATTTTATTATTTGAAACATAACGATGTCTACTCTGTTTTTCATCCTTCCTGTCTCAACTTTGTTTTTGATTATTCCACTTACACAAAATTATTATTTACTATGTAATCATCACATAAGTGAAGACTAACTTTTGAAATAATATAACAGTGGAAGTGTAGCATTTTCAGCAACACTCTTAATAGAGACCCATCGAACTTCTCAGTGCTTCTATTCTTTTACTTATTTCAAATTTTGGTTCTTACTTCTGTGGATAAACTTTCATATTTTGTCCACAGGAACGAAGAAAACCAGAGTGGCAGAGTCACCTTTGTTCTTTTGGGCTTCTCAGAATATCCAGAACTCCAGTTGCCCCTGTTCTTGGTATTCCTGACCATCTACGCAATCACAGTGGTGGGGAACCTGGGCATGATTGTGATTATCAAGATCAATCCCAAACTCCACACCCCCATGTACTTTTTTCTCAGCCACTTATCCTTTGTTGATTTCTGTTACTCTACAGTAGTTACACCTAAACTCTTAGAAAACTTGGTTGTGAAAGACAGAACCATCTCCTTCACAGGATGCATCATGCAGTTGTTCTTTGCAGGCATATTTGTCGTGACAGAAATGTTCATGTTGGCAGCGATGGCATATGACCGATTTGTAGCAGTCTGTAATCCTCTTGTCTACACAGTTGTAATGTCTCAGAAGCTTTGTTCCTTGTTGGTGGGCACATCATACTCTTGGGGTATAGCCTGTTCTTTAATATTCACATGTTTTTTGTTGACCTTATCCTTTTGTGGGAATAACTTCATAAATAATTTTGGCTGTGAGCATGGTGCCATTGTTGCTGTTTCCTGCTCAGATACATACATTAACCAGAAGATCATGTTTGTGTCTGCCACGTTCAATGAAATATGCAGTCTGATGATCATTCTTACTTCGTATGTTTTCATTTTTATTACTGTCATGAAGATGCCTTCAACTAGGGGACGCCACAAAGCCTTCTCCACATGTGCCTCCCACTTAACCACCATTACCATTTTCCATGGGAGCATCCTTTTTCTCTACTGTGTTCCTAACTCCAAAAGTTCATGGCTCATGGTCAAGGTAGCATCCGTCTTTTACACAGTGGTCATCCCCATGCTGAACCCACTGATCTACAGCCTCAGAAACAAAGATGTGAAAGATACACTCAAGAAGTTAATCAATATTAGATTGTTCTGTGATAAAATATAAAGATAGAAATATCCATTATTTCTTTTTGAGAGTCTGGTAAGAATTGTCCAATAGCAAAGCAGTACATGAATATGGTAACCTTTTAACTGGCAGTTCAATATCCATTCACTCTAATGTTTAGTGAATAATTTTAATGTTACAAATAATGTTAGGGATAAAAACTTAGACTACTTAAACTAAGTTTTTGATTCAGAAATTGAAACGCAAAAGTCTCTGTGTTAGCATACATGACTGTGTGATTGCCCAGGACAAATTTGTGTTCAATAGAAGTCATGTGGAATTTTTGAGTTGATCTGAAGTGTTATATCTTGCAAGGAGGAAGTTTATTTCTTAATATAAAAGTAGTACATTAAGAGCTGTTCAACATAAAACCATAAATATCTAAAAAAATATATATTTAATTCCATACAAACCACTTTAGCATCGGAAGATTCACAGACAAGCAAAAATAAATAGGAAATATATGTCCCTTAAAAAGTTCCTGGACCAGCCCCTTGGTGTTGTGTTTAAGTTTGGCACACTCCAGAATATGGTTTAGTTAAATTATAATTGGTAGTATAACGAAATATACAATATTTTCTTTCTATGTAGTAGCACAAGAAAATGGTACACATTTTGGAAATATGTACCCATCACTCTAGTTTTTCCATTTATGTCAAAGTAGTTGTATATCATTTATGTATTTATTGGAAATTTTATTGACATAATTTTAGATTTATTTTAAGTTGTTTGTAGTAAGTAATATAGAGAGATCCCAATGTCTTTTACCCAGGTTCCTCCATGACAGTACAATACAGCAACCAGGATGTTGATAATACAATGCATACATCTTATTCAGGCACCAGTGATTTATTGACAAAATCACTGAAATTGACAAAAATTGCTTTTTGCAAACAATCGTGAACTCCAGTGGGATGTAATAATAACAATCCTTTTGAATCAGCGACTTGATTAAGCTAGCTCAGCTGATACCAACTGGGTCACTTTAGTGTCAAGACTGAGCTAATCAGATGAACTTCAATCTACAGACCTGTTTGTAGGCCATCCTTGTTGGACCATTTGGCTAATGGTCTATGTTGAATGCTGAGTCACAATAATGTATGCCCAAACACAAAAGCGTAATTCAAACTCCTGTTAGGGTATCACCTGCTGTTATTTTATGAATCAAAGCAAAACACATGGATAAGCCCAAAGTCAAAGTGTGAGAAAGTTATCTACCTCTTATAGAACAGTAAAATTGCAAGTCAGTGGTTAGGGGTGTAGGGAGAAATGTAAAGTTTGGTTCAAACTTTACCAAAGATTGATTAAAACATTTACCTCAAGAAACACATTATTTCTTGATAATGCCAGATAACTCTATGGCAGATAACAGATAACTCATGACTGAGACACGTTTTACCAAAGTTTTCTAATAATTGATGGGTCATTGGGTTACTTTAAGCGAAAAGACTGGTCGAGATTAAATATAAGAGCTTGCCTTTTCTACTTGTGTCTTAGTAATCATGATTAAGGTTTACAAGCAAAGAATAGAGCGATATCCACATGTTGTTGTTCTAATTTAACCCATTAAATGTTACTTGTTTCTGTCATGATTAAGAGATTTATTTCCATATGGAAGTTGAATTTCTTTACCAGAATGCTTTACATCAAATCATGTCTTGTGTGACTACTCTTTAGGGGATATACAACAACATTCTCAATACTCATAGTGTATCACAGTAGTAACAAAGGATTTACTTTAATTTTTAAATGTTTGTCAACAAGGGGATATAAGTAACTGTTCCTATCAGATACTATAAAAACCTGTGTGTGTGTGTGTAGTTTAATAAACGTCTTTAAGAAGAGAAAAAAGATTTAGAAAGTTTGAGCATGCATCATGGAACATTTGATATATTCATTAAGGACTCTAAGCTAAAAACTAGAATATCTTATTCTTAAATATTGATTTTGAAGTTATGTAACTTTTAATTTTTGCACTTTAGTTTTCTGTCTCTTAGTAGAAAATAAAACAAAAGCAAAAAAGAGCGAATAGTTGCAAAATCCTTTTAGAACAGGATGTTGTTTTACTTTGGTAAATACTCTTGAATGAGCAGTTAACTTACACAAATGTAAGGCAAAAATGTATGTTAGATAATATCTTAGTTCACTAATGGTTGTGTTAAGTGATGCTTACAGGTTAATTTTTTTCTGCCAATGGATTCATATGCTGCTCTTCTTTTAAAATTTTGGCTGTAGTAGGTATAAATGTGACTGTTTTTCCTTGAAGGCCTATGCCAAGACAGATCAATATTTAACATTACTTTCTTTATTTCCTGATTTGTGTCCTAGAGGAGTACATGTAGGAATCACATAGCTGGATTTAAAATATCAGCACGTTAACCCCCATGGCTGAACTGAAGAATACAGTGGATCTACAGCCTAGATAGGGATAAATACCTTACCGCCCCCCCCCAACTCCCAGCTAAAGGAATGCATATTTAGGATATAACAAACAATAAGCCCAAATTATTGAAAGTAAAAATTTGTACAGCGTCATGTTAAATGTGTTTCTATAAAAAAACATGTGCCAACACTTAAGCAAAATATACTAAAAAGCACATCATATCGACTATAATTATGTTGGAGTCATTGGATAGATGTGACTATAATTTTTTCATGATTTTAAGAATTATAGCCTTTATACAGAGGTAAATTATTTTTGAGACATAAAGATCCACATGTTAATGGTTTAGAAGAAATTATATTCTAAATTGCAGAAGAGGAAGTTTCCTCTAATTATTTTGTTTTTAGCTCATAAAAATAAATTTTGTCAGGATGCTCCAAGGCCTGTGTCCCCAAAGTCAGTTAGTTAGACATAAAACAACGTGATCATGGAGTATAGTTTCCAGACCTGTTTATAGCTCATGGACATATTATACAAATCCAGGCTAATGAGTTTTAATTTGATTCATTCAGTATAAAATCTGTTTATTCCTCAAGGACATGTCTATGTTTCCTCCAAAATTTCTTGACAGTTGCAAAAATGGCATTTCTTGGTATCTTTATTAAGTTATATTTAGCAAGAATCATCAACTTTCTGACTAAGGCATTGGAAAAAATTAAACAAAAATTTCAATTTTGAGACAGAATATGTATGGATTTTTAAACACTAACAAGGAAGTCTTGAATAAAAAAATATATCAAGATCTGGCTTTTGGTGAGTTGATTCTACCTAGGATCATCTTTTCAATCTGAAGTGAAGGATACTGGAATCTAACAAATTTTTGACAGGAAAAACCTACATGAGCTGACTAACAGCAATATCTACTTAGTTCATGATTATAACCAACAGGCTAAATTCTACTTTCATTATTTCCAGGGCCATAGTCCTGATTTTGAAAATATGTCTACGTTAAACACTTTAAGGGTCATAGATGATATGTTAAATGTAAGTCTTATTCTAAAGAAATTATATTCCTCAGGGGAAAAGCTCACACACACACACACACATATGCACATCGACACACATATATCCATAAGAATAGCAAAATATGCCAGGCATTGCATAAATATTGTGAAGATATGAGTGGAAAGAAAATAGAGTAAGAGAAAAGACATTTAGATTAACCAGCAATGTTTTCTTGGAAGAGTTATGTAGTAACATGTGTAGTGATGACACAGTATAAAAGAACCAGGGTAGATGTGCCGTTTCAGAGGTGTAAACATATTATATTAGAAAATATAAATGAATTGTTTTCGTACAATAAAAATTTAAAATACTGTTGTGAATGAAGTTGTATTGCAGTGAAAAAAAGATGTGGTTATATAGCTCATGGACATATTATACAAATCCAGGCTAATGAGTTTTAATTTGATTCATTCAGTATAAAATGCCTTCCCAAACCCCGACAGTATTGCATTCCAGGCTAAGTAAGAGTAAACAAAATTTAAGCATAATTGTGGTTATAAGGATCAATCCCAAACTCTACACACCCCTGTACTTTTTTCTCAGTCATTTATCCTTTTTCGGTTTTTGTTATTCCAGCGTATTTACACCCACACTGCCAGAAATCTTAGTTGTGGAAGACACAGCTGTCTCCTTCAAAGGATGCATGGTACAATTTTTCTTTGGCTGTGCATTTGTGATTACAGAAATGTTCATGTTAGCAGTGATGGCCTGTGACTGGTTTGTGGCTCTTACTAATCCTCTTTTCTACACAGTCGCTATGTCTCATAAACTCTGTACCCTCCTAGCAGCTGGAACCTACATATGATTTGAATATATTCCCTGACAATCACATACTCTGTTTTGGAACTATCCTTTTGTGGTTCTAATACCATAAATCACTTTGGCTGTGTGTATTCTGCCGTTATCTCTTTATCCTGTTCTGACAGCTATTTCAGTCAGTTGATATGTTTAGTCATTTCTGTATTCAGTGAGGCTTGTAGCCCCTGATTATCCTCTCCTCCTATCTTGTCATGATTGTCACAATCATCCAGAAGCCTTCTACTAATGGACTCCAAAAATCCTTCTCCACCTGTGCTCCCCACCTGACTGCCATCACCATTTTCCATGGGATCATCCTTCTTGTCTACTGCGTGCCCACCTCCAGGAGCTCATGGCTCCTGATCAAAGTGGCCGCTGTGTTTTTTACAGTTGTGATCTCCCTGCTGAACCCCATTATCTACAGCCTTAGGAACAAAGATGTGAAAGAGGCTGTCAGGGGTTTAATCAACTCCAAACTACTTTCTCAACCAATATAATTCAAATAAATATATGTATTTTGTAGTACTTACATCCAATAATTTTTCACATATATTGTTGATGCTAGTTTACCTTTATTTTAAGTACATATGTGATTATGTTTTAAATCAATTAAATGTTGCACTTTCCCTGTTTTTTGGTGGTCGGGACACTCTGACTTAATACAGAAATAATTCATTCTGATGCACTTCATCTCACCTGGGTTCAAGAAAGAAATATATTTCAACATCTCCCAGTTAGACATTATGGAAGTCAGAATGACAAAGAAGGGATGTATATTTAGAGACTCATTACTTATGTCATAGTTTAAGTTCTCCTTTATAAAAGTGCTGCAAAGACACAGATGATAACTGTCTTTACTGGATCCGCACTCAGGTTCTCACAACCAATTCTTTTGACTCAGAAAGTTCTATAAAACAGAACTTTTTCTTCCCCTTAAAACTTCACTTCATTCGAAGTAAAATGAGGATCTGTGAGTTTGCATTGTGAGAAATATTATCTGAGTTTGAGTGAGCAGATGCTGAAAATATTAACCACTCTCTATATGTATCACTCATCTTTTGAACATCAATGTGATATTTTATAGTTCAATAAAAGTTACTGGAAATAATACTGAATACTAAAGAAAAGTTCAATTTATTTCTAACAAAACTTATATCCATTACTTATTGATAAAAAGACTGAGAGTAATAAAGTATACTTTTGAATCATCCATTCTCAATGATAAACTTTTGCCCCCTATCAATTTTCTTTATATCAGTAAATGCCATCCATATCTACTCAGTTGCTTAAATAAGCAAAGGAGAAGGCATTATTTATTTTGATTTATTATTCTGCAGCCTCTCTCAAATATGTCAGTCAGTTATGTTATTTCTGGCTCTAAAATGAAACACCGTCTTCATGTCTCTGCTTCCTGTGTCCCCATTGTCATTAAGTGGGTTTTTAGCAGTTAGTATCAAATTAATATATTTCTCATATTTTTTTAACCTTATATAAGGCATGAATCTCAGATCATCCATAGTGATATTTTAAAACTATAGAATCAATGTATTTTACTCCCCAACCTAGTATTGTGCAATAGTTTTTATTACATTTATGATTATACTCTAACTCTTTGCAAAATCTAGCATCTGCTTAATTCTCTGACTTGTTCATTTTAAATTTAAAACATACCAAAACATATTTTTTAAACAAACATCCATGTAACTCTCAAGTAGATCAATACATAGGACAATCACTGGCCCTTTCCTCCTACTCTCAGCAAGAGTCAAAAGGATGATTTTTAACAAAATGATGCAATTACTTGTCTATATAGATTCAATATCTAACTATGCCTCTCAAAAAATATAAATTCGTATTCCTTTTTTGCAACTTTATTTAAAGGAAATCATGCATTATTTATCTCAAATATCTGACTTATATAGATGAATATTACATTTTACAAAGTATTCATGTTACATATATTTATACCTTATTCCATTTGTTTCTATTACATATTTTATATTATAAATATTTCAGAATTTTTCTTTATTCCAGTCTACTATGATGGACATTTGGGAAATTTCAATTTGGGGGCATGTGTACCATTACACTGCACATAAGTATTTATTTGATTGAGATTTATACCCAGAAGTATTATGCATTTATTTGGTTCTTAATTTTTCAAAGTGATTTTTATCAATTTAGACTCCTAAAAGCAATGTTTGAAAGCTCTAAAGTTATAATTCACCTCTTTGCCAGTGTTCAGTATTATTAGATGTTATGGTTTTTACCCATTTATTTGATTTAGAATATTTCATTTGTAGTTTTAATTTGGATATTTATGATTATTGAAGTTAGGCACATTTCAATATGTTCATGTATTTTTTTTTTTTTTTGAGGAGTACTAGTCTTGAGCTAACATCTGCCAATCCTCCTCTTTTCGCTGAGGAAGACTGGCCCTGAGCTAACATCCGTGCCCATCTTCCTCTACTTTATATATGGGACGCCTACTACAGCATGGCGTGCCAAGCAGTGCCATGTCTGTACCCGGGATTCAAACTGGCAAACCCGGGGCGCTGAAGCATGAATGTGCACACTTAACTGCTGCGCCACTGGGTCAGCCCTTTTCTTTTTCTTTTTAAAGTGGATTCTTAGGGCATTTACCAATCTTCATTTAAGTTATTATGTGATAGTTCTAATTTATTCAAAAATTTATTTTATATTATGAATATTATCTCCTTGGCCGTTACGTATCTTGAAAGCTTTTTTGCATTTTGGCTTTACTTTTCACTCAATGTCCTCAAATAAAGAGCAAGCTTGAATTTTAACTTAGTCAACTCTATTACTTTTGTAATGTTTTTGTAATTGTTGAAGATATTTATCTACCCTTGAGGTCAAGAAGACATTTGTCTATATAATATTCAAGAATGTTTGTTCTTCTTCATATTTTGCTGTATGAGTCACCTAAAATTCGTTTTTTGTGGATGATATGAGGTTTGGGTCTTTGACAGATTGTTTACTTTTTCAGCATTATTCGTTCTCTCTTTATCTTTGTCATGCTTCTCTGTAGGCAGAAGGAGAACAATTCCCATGTGGCTTGCTTGGGACAATGCAAAGTGAACGAGTGTGTCATAAGTTATCTCATAGAAAAAGCTTGACATGTCCCTACATGGTTTGAATCTTCCTTCCTTGAGCTTATGCATTAAACTTGGAAAACAGCCTACCACAAAGCGAGAGTGTTCCTTCAGCCTGGTCCTGGAATGAGAAAACAAGGGAATTGAGTCAAACTTAACCAAACACAGCATCTCAGAGCTGTAATCAATCACCAACATTCATGATACTACTTAATTTCTAACCAGATGAATATATCATTGTCACATGCTGTTTACTGAAAAAAAAAATCCCTTCCTGCCTTGTTGCCATTTAATACCAATCTTGTCATAAATGAAGTGTCCATATGTGTGCTTATCAGTATAATTATCAGCTGTTGTCACAATAACTCTTGAAAAACGCATCAAAAATCAATGGCTTAAAAGTACGATTATTTATTTTCAAAGATCAGGAGGTCATCTGAGGTGGTTCTGCCCTGGACTTTGAGGCTAGGAATGTTTTGCTTCACATCACAGTTCCGTGAGTGTGGATTGCTCTGCATGTCTTTTATCATCTTTAGACTATTTGGATATTTGCATTATGGAAATGTCAGAAAAGCAGTAGACCAGGTGAAAATATTCAAGGTTTCTTAAAGCCTAAGTTAAGCACTGCCAATTTTTTTTCTGCTAACAGACCATTAAACATGTCACAGGACTGGATTCATAATCCAAAGGTGAAGAAATACACCCCATCAATAACAAAGTATGTAGAATTTATGGATGCAAGGAGATGGTGAATAAGTGAACCCAATTATTCAATCTACTTCAGGCAGCTTCTTATCTCTCTATTGTATTCTATTGAAGCATTTTCCATTACTACATATTCTTAATTATTATAGTTTGCAATAAATCTTGATATCCATTAGAGAAATTGTTTCATCTTTTACTTCTTCATGAGTGGATATTGATCGTCCTTGGCCCTTTACGTTTTCATACAAACTTCAGGATTTATTTTGTTCATTTACTACATACTTTTGAAGCCTGAGCCCCTCATGGGCTGTAAAAATTATGTTTATTCTTTAGATCCACACTATAAAGCATTCTTACCTGTAGCTATGCCTTCTCTGCTACATTAGTCTATACTCCATCCACTTTATACATTTCCGAAATTATGGGAAAATCATATCAGTTGGTGTTTATTTTACCATTGTCTTTATTAGAGTGACTTTGTTATTTGATTTATTCCTTCATTATGATTACTCTTTTTGATCGAGTTTATGATGGAGGGGAGAGGTAACAAAGATATATAGATTTTAATATATTGAATAAAAAGTCCGCTCTTTCTTTACCACTTCATAGATGGATGGAGGATAGATAAATATACGTATATATCTATTTATTGATAAAAACATGTAAAATTTAAAAATGGACAAAATAAAAACAAAAATATTAACATTATTATCTTTGTTGTTGGCTTATCAATTATTTTTTATTTTTCACTGTAATATCTTCTCAGTATTGAAAAGGTAACATATAGAACGGGAGAAAACATTTGCAAACTATGTATCTGGTAAAAGATTAATATCCAATACATATGTAAGAAACTTATGCAACACAGTAGCAAAAAAAACCTAATAAGCCAATTAAAAAGTGGACTAAGGACTTCGTTTAGATATTTCTTTGGAGAAGATGTGCTAATGGCTAATAGGTATATGAAAAAATTGTGCGATGCCACACCAATCCTCAGGGGATTGCAAATCAAAATCACAACGAGATATCATCGCACAAGTGTCAGGATGGCTGCTATCAAAAAACAAAAGACCAGTGTTGTCTAGGATATGGAAAATTCAGAACCTTTGTGCGTTGTCGCTGGGAATGCTAAATGGTGCGGCTGCTATGGAAAACAGCATGGAGGTTCTTCACAAAATTAAAAATTGAACCAGTATATGATCCACTAATCCTGCTTTAGAATATTTATGCAAAAGAATTGAAATCAAGATTTCAAAAAGGTATTAGCATTCCAATGTTCCTTGCAGAACTATTCACAATAGTCAAGATGTGGAAACAACCTAAATGTCCATGGATATATAAATGGATAAAGAAAATGTGGTATACACATACAATAGAATAAAGTTTAGCTTTAAAAAAGAAGGAAATTCTACAACATGTGACCACATTGATGAACCTTAACGACCTTATCCTAAGTGAAATAGGCCAGTCACAGAAAGACAAACTTCATGACTCCACTTACATGAGGTATCTAAAATAATCAAATACACACAATCAAAGAGTGAAATGATAGTGGCCAGGGGCTCGGAGAGGGAGAAATGGAGAATTACAAATCAATGGGCATAAAATTTCAGTTAAGCAAGATGAATAAGTTGTAGAGATCTGCTGTAAAAATTGTGTCTGTAGTCAACAATACTGCATTGTACACTTAAAAATCTCTTAAGAGGCTAGGACTCATGTTAGTGTTCTTACCACAATAAAGTAAAATTTTAAAAAGAAACATTAGTACATTATGATCACTAAAATCCAAACTTTATTTGTATTCCATGAGTTTTTTCCATTGCCCTTATTCTTTCCTGGGACCCTATCCAGGCTACCACATTGTATTTAGTTGTCCTGTCTCCCCAGCCTCCTCCAGTATTTGACAATTTTTCACTCTTCTCTTGACTTTGACAGTCCTAAGGTGTGCTGGCTAGTAAGCCTGTAGAATACTTCCAAATATGGGTTTACCTGATGATTTTCTCACATTAAACTGAGATTATGGATTGTGTGGGAAGAATATCACACAGGTCAGATCTTTCTCATCACATCATACCACAGGAGGTAAATGATATCCACATTGTATCATTGGTGATGGTCATATTCGTCCTTTGCTTAAGGTAGCATTGGCCAAGCTTCTCCACTCTAAACTTCAATGTGGAATTTGAAAGGTAGTTGAGTTAATAACAGCTAATTCTGGATTGTCCCTTTTTTTCTCAGTTAAAACTCAAACCATTTACATTTTTTTAATCAATTTGTATTATTTCAATAATTTAATATCTACAAGCAATTAATGGGATAGATGTGAAGACGTAATTATCCCTAATGATTTAGAAGAAAATGCATCTACCATAATGACGCAAGAGACAGTGTTTCTACTAACTGTATGATTCATGGCCCACCGAGGATTACTTCAGTTATAATTTTCTATAGTTTATAACTCCACTGTCATAGAGACATACATAAGTGGCAGAGTTTGTACTATGATTTCAGCTTTTTCTGTGTATTCTCTGAGATTTCCTATGTCTTGAAAGTACAATGCCATTTTACTGGCATACTCATTAAAATATACTGCCACTTTTGTTACGAACTTCAAGCCTGTTGCTATCTTACAGAATATTTGATTACTGAGAAGAAAAATGCCTGAGGTTCATTAATGATCAAAAGATATCAAGATCTCTGGTTTCAGGTCAGTTCATTTCTCTTTTGGTATCTTTCCCTTTAGGTGGAAAATATGGAGCTACAGCTCATGTAGATTATTCCAAAAATTATAAATGACTCTTCTTATGCTCAGATACTCATTTTTTGGTGAGGAAGATTGGCCCTGAGCTAACATCTGTTGCCAATCTTCTTCTTTTTGCTTGAGGAAGTTTGTCGCTGACCTAACATGTGTGTCAATCTTCCTCTATTTAGTATGTGAGATGCTGCCGCAGCCTTGCTTAATAAGTGACATTTAGGTCTCCACCCAGGATCCAAACCCACAAACCTTGGGCTGCTGAAGCAGAGTGCACAAACTTAACCACTATGCCACTGGGCTGGCCCCATGGTCAGAGACATTTTAATTGTCACTAACAGGGCAATGAAGTGTTTCTGATAATTAAATTTTGTATCACAGAAACTGGCAGCAGTGAGCAATAGTGAAGTCACAGAAAATTTATGGGATATAGGTTGATTTTTGAAATGTTATAGGCCTAGTTTCAATTTGAGCACAAACCTAATCCTAATCTATTGATTTTCACCAAAATTATTTGAAATTGCTAGAGTTCGAGGACCAAGTCTTTTCCTGAGTATCTTTTTGTTATTGACCTAGGAAGTTTGCCAATAAGCCAGAGCAGGAATAGTAATCTCTTTAATATGCAAGGATTTTCCTAATACATTCAAATGTTGAAGGAGACTTACTTATTAAAATAGACTGAACAATAATGGATATTTACAGTGTATCCGACAAGTCCCATTTGCTACTGGAAAAAAGATGCTGATGATAGATGCTTTATATCCGGGGTTGCTTGTAGCACATGTAAAAGTAGGTGATCATGGAGCTAAGTCTGGAGGCTGACACTTGCTCCAGACAAAGCTAAGAGGATGGGACAGATCATTCATCTAATTCCACTGCAGCCTCATGTCTATATCTTGGGGCCCTTCATTTTATGGTCTCACTGCTCTCACTTCCTTATCGTCTCCAAGTTTGCCTCCTCATAAGAGAGGGCTTACCTCTCAGAGGGGTTAAGAAAATGTGTTATTTTCATTGGATTGTAGAACATATTTTGTATCGAACTATTGTTGGTGAATATAAGACACTTCTCAAAAAATATATATACAGTTTATATATTTAAATATATGCGTATAATTTTTAAAACATATATCAAAATAGATGACCTAAAAGCACATTAATAAATAGTTAATGAAAATATAATTAAATAACTTTAATAAAATAATAAATGTTATGCAAAATGTCAATAAAAGAGCCACAAAATTACCCCAGGAGGCAGTGTACCATTGATGGAGGTTTTGATGGAGGCCACATAATCATTTCATGGATGAAATTATCTTCAATTCTCAAGCATCATGTGGAAGGCACAAACAGGATGCATTTTAAGATTTATTCCAACTCCTAAATTCTATGGGTATTTCATTCTGTATTATGTCTAGAAAATGTCAAACACATAAAAATAATTAATACTAAGATTTATGTGGCACCACTTGCAATACCAAGTGATCTCCTTGATCCTTAGTGTGATTCTTAGAACCATAACAAGGTGCTCTGTGCTTCTGTTCTGCCTCTCTAAGTTTTGGGTTTTTTAATAATTTCTTTCATGCTCTAAATTTATATTTCAATTCTATATTAATAATACTAACAAGAGCTGAATTTTAAACAATAGGATTATTACTATGCATTTTCTATAACAATGATTCTCATAATTTAGCATGCATCAAAATCCAAAATCACCTCGAGGGGTGGTTAAATCACAAACTGTGGTCCCCCCCTCAGGAAGTTGGTGATGCGGCTAGAGAATTTGCACCCCTAACAAATTGTCAGGTGTTCTTGCTGCTGGTTGGGAACTATACTTTGAGAATCACTGTTCTGTACAAACTTCACAGACAAATAGGAAGCCTCTTTCTTCTCTCTGTTTCTTCCTGTATTCAGTTGTATTTTTAGGAATGACTTTTGATTCTTTACTCAACAGGAATCGTGATGTTATCCAAAGGAAATCAAAGTATCATACCTACTTTTATTCTCCTGGGCTTTTCAGAATATCCAGAACTCCAGATTCCACTCTTCCTGGTTTTCTTGTCTACCTACACAGTCACTGTTGTGGGGAATTTAGGCATGATAATAATCATCAAGATCAATCCAAAACTCCACACGATCATGTACTTTTTTCTTAGTCACTGTCCTTTGTAGATTTCTGTTATTCTACCATAGTTACACCTAAACTGTTGGAGAACTTGATTGCAGAAGACAGAACCATCCCTTTCTCTGGTTGCATTCTACAATTTTGTTTTGCTTGCATATTTGCTGTAACAGAAACTTTCATGTTAGCAGCGATGGCCTATGATCCTTTTGTGGCAGTTTGTAACCCCTTACTCTATACCACTATTATGTCCCAGAAGCTTTGTGTGCTTCTGGTGGCTGGGTCTTACTCATGGGGTATAGTGTGTGCCCTGACACTCACATATTTTCTTCTTGCATTATCCTATTGTGAGTCTAGCATCATAAATAATTTTATCTGTGACTACTCAGTAATTGTTTCTGTCTCCTGCTCAGATCCCCATATCAGCCAGATGCTGTGTTTTATTATTGCCATATTTAATGAGGGGAGCAGCCTGATGATTATTCTGCTGTCCTATATACTCATTTTTATCACTGTTATGAGGATGCCTTCTGCAAGTGGGCGCCAGAAAACTTTCTCCACCTGTGCCTCCCATCTGACAGCCATCACCATCTTCCATGGAACCATTCTTTTCCTTTACTGTATCCCTAATCCTAAAACTTCTTGGCTCATAGTTAAAGTGGCTTCTGTGTTTTACACAGTGGTGATTCCTATGCTGAATCCTTTGATCTACAGCCTTAGGAACAAAGATGTGAAAGACACATTCAGAAAATTAGTGGTCACAAAATTGCTTTGTCATTCAATATAATATTGTTAGATTCATTATTTTATTTCTGAAAAATTTGATTTGCTATGCTACAGATTGTTCAACTCTTATACTGCAATTGATAATTCCAACTATTTATTCAACAAGCTATTAGTTAATATATCTGTGGCAGCACATTTTATGAGTATGAATTTTTGCATTCATTAATTATTAGTGAAATAGCTCTAAACCATGTGCAAACCAAAATTTTAGAAAATAAAATTTGTGGACTATATTTTGTAATATTTATAAAATATTTTTCAATGCTTTATCATATAGTGTAATTATATATGTGTGTTTCCTAAGTACAACTAATTCTCAGTTCATCAAGTATGTGCAGATCTAGAATAGTTCCTTTGAATTGTAATCAGGAAGCTCATACTTCAGAGATGGCTTTAATAAATGCTTAAGCTCACTGTATCTTGTACAGTAACCAATCGCTTGTTTTTTATCGTATGGAATGGCAGAAGCTCACTTTTATTCATGAAAATTATAGCTTGCTGAATAGTAAGTAAAATTAAATATTGCTCTATGTTCCCTAAATTCATACTTTATTCCAAAAAAAAAAGTAATAAAGGCAGTAGGATATTAGAGTAATAGAGTCCCAAAAAGGGCTCAAGCATATGTGGTCATCTAAATTTCCATTATAATCAGTGCCAATATAGTTCAATGGAGAGATGATTTTCAGCAAATAGTGCTGAGATAATTGGATATCCATATGGATAAATGAGCCTTAACTTTTACCGCACATCATACACAACTATTAACTTGAATTAGAGGAACTGGATCATAGTCCTAAACATAAAAATCAAACTACAAAATTTTAGTACAAAACAGAACAATATTCTGGAGTTTGTGGCAGGAATTTTTTTAGATGAAACACAGAAAGGATGGACCATCCAAAAATTGATAAGGGCCTGCCCCTGTGGCCGAGTGGTTACAGTTCCATGTACGCCGCTTAGGCAGCCTGGGTTTGCTGGTTCAGATCCCAGTCATGGACCTACTCCACTTACCAGTCACGCTGTGGAGCTGTCCCACATACAGAAAAAGAGGAAGATTGGCACAGATGCCAGCTCAGGGCTAATCTTCTTCAAGAAAATTATTATTTTTTTTTGTGATGCTATAAAAGTTATTTATTCACTATACACAGAACATGTCCCTATAAAATGTACATGTAAATCACTAAAAAGTATAACTTGGTGAACATTTTCTCAATTACAGAACACACTAAATCAACTGGGATAACAGCTATCTGCCTCAAAATAGTCTAATTATAGCACCCAGAGTCTCCTTTATATCTAACGCAAAGTTAAATACTTATTTTGGGGATTATTTCCTAATATGTGTTTGAGGAGGCAGAGTTAACAATTTAATATAACTCTAGTATATTACAGCCACTGCACAATAAATCAGTTTATTACAGATTAAAACAAATCATTTTTTCATTATTTGTATTAATGGGATGCAAACAGAAATACTGGATACTTTTAAATGGCAGATAACCACAAAATTACTTATCTTTGATAGTATATTGGGTTTTATAATTACATTAGGATATGAATGGTGTAAAATATTGTTACGAATAATACACCTCAAACAAAACAATGAGGCCATACTGTAATGATTCACTGGATTGTGCTCAGTAGACGTTTATTGAATAAGTGAATTTTATCTATTTTTCTCCCCAATCACCCAGTACATTTTTTTGCCCACACTAAGGGCTCAGTAAATGTTTGCTGAATATACTGACTAGGAAAGAGGTGAGACGAAATGGACCCTCTTAGCTGGCTGTCAAATATTGTAATTGGAATTTACCTGGGAAAGAGTGTTTAAGGAAGATGTAAACTGCACATGGCACACAAGTAAATAAACTCAGATGCCAACAAAGCAAACCGTTAAGCAGAAAACACTGGCACTGGAATAAACAAAGGCAAGATTTGCCAATAGCGAAAATGCAACTGACTTTAAGAGAGAACCAAGAAAAAGTTTATAGTGGACCATACCTTTTCTCACTCAATTCCATTTGAGACAGACCAATACAGGCACTGTAAGAGACTATGGCTCTCTTCCTTGATATTCAGACATCCTAGTTTTCAATAATTTATTATGGACCTGTTACCCAAGAATCAATATAAACCTATTCAGATTTAGGGATTAGTTTCCACAAGTACAAAGTTGAATTTCCTTTGATTTGTCCTAAAATGCTTACTTTCAAACTTGAAGGGACTTCAATTATTCCATGTAGTTTCGATAACATTCTTTTATCTTTTCAGACCAGAGTCAAAATATTCGTACAGTATTCATACTGCAGCACCTTCCACCCACCCTTTGGTCGCTTGAACTGCCCTTCTTTGGTTCTTTATCTGCTTTCTCAGATCTTTCTTGAAGTGTAGTAAGCAGAACTGTACTGGGTATTCCAGCTGCAGTTTGGTCTATCATTGTCGGAATGGCTTCTGCTACGCCGTGGTCTTCCAGTCGGTCTACTGTTTCTCGGACTATAAGATCTTCTGTAGTTGTAATCAAAGGACCGACTTCTTGATCTCCTTCTTTCATAACTTCGGCTTCTAGAACGTCTGTATCTGTCATAATCATCATAGCGTGAAGAACTGTACACATTCCTTCCTTCCTTGGCTTTCATCTGATTTGGAGTCTTCCGATCACCCTGTACAAACTGTATTTCAATCTGGCGTCCGCAAATCCATTTTCTGTCCAAATTATGTAAAGCATCTTCAGCATCACGAACATCCTCAAATTTAACATAAGCAAATCCTCTTGGACGGCGAGTGTAGAAATCAAGTGGCACATACACATCAACTATAGGACTATAACGACCAAATTCGCGCCGTAAATCTTCGGACCTCGTGTCGTCGGCCACGTTCCTTACGAACAGAGATGTGTTGGGGGGGGGCGCAGGTAGCGGGACATGACGGCGGCGGGGGTCTCGACCGGGGCGCTAACGGGCTCCGTAAACTGTCTGCGGCTCGGGCGGCGGATCCTCAGACAGACAGCCTGAGAGCTCCGCTACGGCAACCGCCTCTTCTCGCGAGCAAGAAAATTTTTTTTTAAATGATAAAAGAAACTTCATTAATGTTAAAAACTCATGGTAAAAGTTTCCTAATGGTGAAAGACACCATTAAGAAAATGAAAATGTAAGCCACAGACTGTTGGTAAATATTTGCAGTATATGTGTTTGACAGAAAATTTGTCTGTAGAACACATGAAAAACTGTTTATACTCAAAACAAGAAGACAAACAATCTCCTTAAAGAATCAGTGAAATATTTTAGCACTTGACAAAACGAGATATACAAATCATCTATAAACACATAAAAAGATACTAAACATCATTAGTCATCAATGAAGTTCTTTTTAAAACCACAGTAAGACACCATTGCATACTAGCTAAATCGCTAAAATGAATACGACTGAAATACCAAATACTGGTGAAAATGTGGAGCAAGCAGAATGCTCATACATTTCAGATGGTAGTAAAAGGTAAAATGACTTTGAAAACAGTTTAGCTATATTTTATGAAGTTGTACAAACATTTCCTATACAACTCAACAATTCCTTTCCTAGATGTTCACCCATGAGAAATGAAATCCAATATTTTAACTTAGGAGAAAATTGTTCTTCTGGCATATGCAGTAATATAGGAAAGAGAAAAGTGTAAGGAGAGTGATGCGTGTGGGTATTTTTGTCCTTGTATGAGCTTTTTGGACTTTGTTCCTTTAAAAAGTGATTGTCCTAAGGGCTGGCCTGGTGGAGCAGTGGTTAAGTTCACACATTCTGCTTTGGCAGCCCGGGGTTCGCTGGTTTGGATCTTGGGTGCGGACACGGCACCACTTGGCACGCCATACTGTGGGAGGTGTCCCACATATAAAGTGGAGGAAGATGGGCATGGATGTTAGCTCAGGGCCAGTCTTCCTCAAAAAAAACTGAAACAAACCAACAAACAAAAAAAAACAAAAAGTGATTTTCCTAGAAGAGGTGGATTCTCATCCATGAAGAGCTGTTTCCATAGACCTATCAAGGATAAATAGGAAATGACAGAAGTGATATGGAAAGATCTTGTCTCTTAACATAGAGAAGTATTTATATATACACACAAGCTTATATAAACTTACACATAGCTAAATAAATTATAGTACAATATACATATACTTGTTAATGCATGCAGATATTCTCCTGCATTGTGACTGATGACATTCTCATAATATTTATGTTACTAAGCCTTTGAGAATTGTAGTAATGAGGTATAATTGTCCTCTTATGTAATTGTCCCTTTGAGATTCAAGGTGAGAATTCAGTTTGTCCATAAAAAAATGGATTTCAAATTGCTGTTAATTCTGAGAAAAACAGACCCTGTATATGTGAGTCATTGTCTGGTCAGGAAAAGAAAACAGCTATTCTTGGTTTTTAAAAGAGAGAAATTAGAACAGTGACTTGTCTTAAATGTACTGGAAGGATTGCTGGGATAAAAAGGAGGAAATAGGTCTTCCAGAGATTAGTAAAGAAGCCATTAAAATCAGCAGGCTAGAGGAAAACGTTTTCTCATGACTCAGCCATCCTATGGTCTTCTGTGGTCCTTGACTTGGCTGGGGTTTTGATTGAGACCTGACAGATGTGTGTCTCCCTCAGATCTGAAAGGTTGTTAATGATTGAGCTCTACCCTCTGAAGTTTGAGTTTAACGCGCTCTCCTGCTACCCCATGCAGCTTAATAGCTAGACGAATATCGTGAGGGAGAGATGGTCAAGCTTTTTCGGAAGGTCTTGATTCTCTATTTAGATTTTTTTTTTCCTAAGCACCATGACATTTCTGTAGGACATTTGATTCTGCCTTTCTGGTTCAGATTCCCAACCCCCCATGCTTCCTAGAATAAAGCAAATGCCCTGGTGGAAAAACTGGTCATGTCTTTTTGGTTTCTTTAGTTTTCAATTTATCAATAAATTCTTGTGTGTCCACAAAGCACTGCTGGATTCTTTGTTTTCTCAGTAATGTCCCTCTTCAAGTGCCAAACCTGAAACTCAGCCTGTTCCCAGAATCAGACAATGTGTACAGTGAAGGAAACAGCTGGTGACTGCCAGCTCACCAAGGAAGGCCTCTTTCCACTCTGAAATTTTAATAATCTAGTCCTAATTGCTTCTATTTTTCTCTGTAAAAAATAATTTTTGCAATTAATTTTTTAAACAAAGTTATTTCATGGAATTGTTGGTCTGCAGTGATCTTCCCTAACCTACCTGAAGCAGAAGACCATGACAGACTCTCCAATGAACAATGGAAGGCAGAAGACAACGAGTGAAGGAAATAACTGTAGAACTATGATCCTGTGCCTAAGAATTATTCTTTAAAGATATAGAGGGAACAAAGTATTTTCAGACAAAACAAAGTTAAAGGAATATCTTCAGTACATTTACAATAAAAAAAAAAATCTTAAGAAGACTTCTTCATGCAGAAGGAAACCAGATGGATCTTGGAGAATGACTGTAGACTACGGAAAACTCAACCAAATAGTAGCCCTTGAAGAGATGCATGTGGCTTATGGAATATAGTATTCTATCATTTATTTGGAAAGTGTATTATTTTAGTTTACTTTTTAATTAAAAAAAATAAACAATTCACATTTCCATGGGATGGATAAAAGTATTTCTTTAAAGTTTTTCTTAGGGCCATGTTAACTCTACAGCTGTCTGTCATGGTATAGTTTGAAGAAATCTCTACCACCGGAACAAGCCACAGAACAGCACACCAGTATATTACATTGATAGCATCATACTAACCAACAAGATAAACAAGAGGGGGCTAACATGCTGAAGGCTTTAGTAAGAAACAAAGGAAAGTTGAGATTCAGGGAACTGCCACTTGGATGATGTGTTTAGTCTTACAGTAATCAGAAACATTCCAGGGTACCCTCTCCAAAATAAAAGACAAGTTATTGCATCTTCTGTCCCCTACCAGAAGTGAGAAAGCACAGCTCTTAGAAGACGTCTTTGAAGATTTTAGAGGCAACACATTCCTCTAAATACTGCTCTGACTCTTATACTGAGCTTGATAAACAACCCTGAAGGTAATTGATTACCACTTCCTGGTGTATATAATGTTGTATAATCTCCTCCCTTTGTGTGCAGGTGAGGCCTGTGACTTGCTTCTAAGTAATACAATACGTCAAAGGTAATGGGATGTCACTCCCTTGGTTAAGTGATGTTATATAGCAAGATGAAGAATTGTGCACTTGTAATTAAATTCCAAAATCTGTTCATTTTTAGGTAATCAAATGGCAGTTTATCCTGGGTGGGCTTGGTTTAACTAGTGAAAGCCACTAAAAGAAAGACAGGGCCCTCCCTGAAGTTTTTTCCCTGTTGAGCTTCTTATCAAAGCACAACTCTGACTGACACCTGAATTGCAACCTGATGACACACTGGAGAGTCCAGAAACCTAGTTAAGTGGTGCCTGGACTGCTGCCTTGTAGAAACTGTGATATAAAAATGTGCATTCGTTTAAGGCACTCGGTAGGTGGTAATTTATTATGGAGCATAGAAAACTCATATAGCAGGTGACACAGAAGGTTGCTAGCTTTGAGTGACTCTGGGTCAGAAATTGGCTCTAGACCTGGTCCAGGGTGCAGAGGTCAGTGATAGGAAGCAGATGCAGCGTGAAACTCATGCCACTCACAGTGTAGTAATACAGATCCATCAGTTTCTGGAGCAAAGCCATGTTATCTACAAAAAATAATTTTGTGCCTTGTGATAATTAGCCACTGTTGTGTTAAGGGTTTCTGCTAGAGTCTGGAAAGGGTTAATCATGTTGTCTGGGACCAGGGAATGCATAAGTGGATCTAATTGGGTGATATCTGGGCATGGTGGGACGAATAGGTTGTTTGACACCCAGTGATTTTAGAGAGTTAAATGTGCTTCTAAAATACATTTGTCATTTTTAAGATGGTATAGATTAATTCTGTTAATATAAGCTTGGAAAAGTCGACTACCCATATTTGGAATAAATGCAAATTAGTTCCAAGGAAGCGAATCAATGTTTCCAAGGAAAATAGTGATCATTTTATGTTAAATGAAAAAGACAGAATCCAAGTTATGTTGTTTATACATTTCAGGACACATATATTATGCAAAGAAAAAGACAGACAAATGAAACAGCAAATATTAACAGTGGTTCTCTCTGAATGGTTGTATTTTAGCTGATTCATCTTTACCTTTGCTGTTTACTGTAATCACCATGCTTTCTAAGTCAATTTGTATATTGCCTACAATTAATATTTTAGAAGAAATTCTTGAGGTGGCCTTGATGAAGTATTGTCTCCAGCAATTTAGAAGAAATTACCTTCTTGTAAAATCCAAGATAGGAGCACATTCAATCTAATTTCTAAGTTTGTGATATAAAAAGAAATAGTTCAGCAAAGATTCTCCAGGGTCTAAATCCCTGAGGTCATGGAGGCATACATAAACCCAACAGTTTGCTCCTAGGAGTCAGATTTAGCTTCCAAATCTCTCTCTCTCTCTCTCTCTCTCTCTCTCTCTACCTCTCTGCCTTTTTCTGAGTTTTTCTGGATTTTAAGAAATATATTCACATCACATTAAATACAATTTATTGTAGACTCCTGCTATATTTACAAACTTCTTAATATTTTCAATAACGTTTGAATTCTGAGTGGGAACCTTCTCGGTGACTATTAACACTAGGAACAGGATCTTCAGGTGAGTTGGTTTCAGGTTGGGTGACCCGTCTTGTGTTATCTTGCACTTACATGGGGGACATTGAAGTCCTGCAACTTTTGAGGCAGGGAAGACTGTTAGTCTAAATGCCATAACGTCTCCTGAGTCCATCTTCCTAAAGTCTCATATCAATGAGTTTTGATCTCTTCCCCCTTCCCTGTGGTATCATCCTGATTTTTGCTTTGAGGATATTCACCACGTGCCTAGCATAGCACAGTCACACTGAAAGTTTTTAAAGGAACAGTGTTAAATCTGAGAATGTCCTTAACATCTCAAAATCTTGTAGAAAGGAGATAAAATAATATGTGTAAAGTAATGGTGAACATAATAGATCATGAAATTTTGATTTCCTGAGTAATGTCTGTAGGTATACCAAGAAAGTGGAAAATATTGCTGGAGTGAAGAGAAAGTTTCTTCACAATAGTGATTTTCATTTAAAGCTTTAGATATTGTAACTGCTGCATCAGTATACTAGAAAAGGAGGATGCTCCTGATAAAAGAAGAGAAAAATCAAATAAGCCAAGGAATAAATGAGCAAGTGTTGCTCATTATAAGCTGAGAATACGGGCATGGTTGAAGAAGCTTGAGCACTAGGGAACAGCTAGTGTGAGGGTTTAGGTGAAACTTAGCAGAGACATTTAGAATTAGCTGATATGCAGAAGCCAAAGTTTTCAGAACCAATGACTGTCATAATAACCACAGAAATCAAGAGAAGAAGCTGATGTTCTCACAGGGCAAGCTAGCAGCACTGCAGGGAAGGTGGCTGTTCCTCAGCTACCGTAATCCACCGGAGTGTGATTGCAGCTTGCTAAATATCCCACAGGCACCAGCCTGAGATGAGAAAAGGAGGACAAGAGAGTCATATAATAATGAGAAAGCAATGGAAAAAAGACAATTTATTGAAGGACAGTAAGGGGTGAATTAAGACAAACAGGGCCAAGAGGAGATCCAGGAAAGAGCTGAGATACCCTTTAATGTCCCAGACTGTACCCACTTCTTCATTACTGCCCACTTTGGCCTTTGATCTATTTCTTAGATTTTTTTTTCAGATTTTTAAAATTTTTTTCCTTTTTCTCCCAAAGCCCCCCAGTACATAGTTAGATATTCTTAGTTGTGGGTCCTTCTAGTTGTGGCATGTGGGACGCTGCCTCAGCGTGGCTTGATGAGCAGTGCCATGTCTGCGCCCAGGATTCGAACTGACGAAACACTGGGCCGCCTGCAGTGGAGTGTGCGAATTTAACCACTCGGCCACGGGGTCGGCCCCTATTTCTTAGATATTTAAAATAATATAAGGGTTTAAAAATAATACCAATTATTCATAGCACTAAGAATTAAAAAGGGTGAGGGTGGAGAAAACTACATCTCCCAGACTCTACAATTGTCAGACTCTATGCTAAGTATATTAACATCGTTTCCTATTTTAAAACTTACACACCAATGAAATATGTATTATCATGTCATTATTGCTGATAAAAATGTTGAGACTCAGAAAATACAATTAATTCACCAAAGATAACACAGTAAATGACAAAGCCTGGAATTGAATTTAAATCTATGGTTCCAAGCCATGCTTCTTTCATTATCCTGGTCTGTCATTAGCTCTTTGTCACTTTCCTGCCCGTTCTCTTTTCTACATGTAGGAAATACATTTTCGTGTGTGTCAAAAATAGCATTTAGCTGTGAAGGAGATAATAGTTTCTTTGTACATTGACTTGATCAGACAAAACTAAAATGGTGTCTTCATCTATGGGAGTAGTTCTTACAGCATCTTATTAACCTGAACATTTCAGAAAGGTGCTTGTTATTGATACGTTATTATTATAAACTTATCTTTTAAAACATTATTAAATGATTAAAGATACATCTGTGGTTATGAACTACTGTAGAATACAGATGCTTTTGTTTTCTCAAAGTAACATCTATAAATATAACAAAGATTTCATGACTCAAAATAAGATAATCACATACGTAGCTTTAATCAAAACCAATGTTTATATCACCAGAAATTTGGAGGGTGACTATGTAACCATTGACGTTTAGCACATTATCTAGCAAGAATATAGAAAACATGTTAGAGAATATGGAAGGCTGTAGAAAATATAGAAGGATTGAGCAAACCACATTATAAGTTGCTCTCCATATCAGATATTTTAAGTATTTAGTGTTATAATATGCCTAGTAAAGCTAACAGATTAAAATGTAATAATAGAAAATTAAAAGATAATAATCAAGGAATCTAGATGAGTATATTGAGAGCATCAGTGACACTAAGTGAGATAACACTTTAGTAGGAAAGAAAACACAGGAGAGAGGGAATAGCATGTCATAAATGCAACTTGCTCATTTCACCAGGTCACTACAGAGTTTTTAGAACCTTAGGGCAATTACTGTAGCATCAGCGTAAATCAATGGAAAGCCTGAAGATATACAGGGCTATATTTCCTTCAATGTCCATATATTTTTTCAAAACTTGAAAATTCTTTTGGTGACTCATAAATGCTGCCTTTCCTATGATCCTCAATTTGAATATCGTAACTCTAGAAGTATGATCACTTCTAATGCTTTACTACTCCTGATCCTTCCTTTATAAATTTTAGTGCTTAAATTATATTCATTGTTATATTAGCGCTATTTCAAAAAAAACACAGGTCCTCAGAACGATGGAACTGTGAAAGACAGATGTTTTTCTACAACAATGTAGAATACTTTTCTGTCTAATCATAAACTTAATTCAAATTCTGGCACTTAGATTGACTTCAAAACCCAACTCATCACTAACAAGCTGTGTAACCTCTAACAAGTTCCTTAACTTACATATGCCTCAGTTTCCTAATGTAAAATATGGGGCTACCTGTTTTACAATTCATAGTGGTATTTGAAGATTGAAATTAATATATTTGAATCTTTTAGCACAATGCCTGCCACATGGTAAATGTTATAAAAATTTACTATCATCATTAATATTTTTATTATCATTATTTCAGATATTCTTCAACAACAATCATGTTGTTAGCTGAAGGAAATCAGAGTACTGGAGCCACGTTAACCCTCTTGGGCTTCTCAGAATATCCAGACGTTCAGGTGCCCTGTTCCTGGCATTCTTGACCACCTACACAGTCACTTTGGTGGGGAACCTCAGCATGATCATGATCATCAGGATCAGTCCTAAACTCAACATCCCCATATATTTTTTTCTCAGCCACTTGTCCTTTGTTGATTTCTGTTATTCCATTATAGTTACACTCAAACTGTTAGAGAAGTTGGTTGTGGAAGACAGAACCATTTCTTTCATAGGATGCATCATGCAATTCTTCTTGGCTTGTATATCTGCAGTGGCAGAAACATTCATCTTGGCAGTGATGGCCTGTGACCACTTTGTGGCCATCTGTAATCCTCTGCTTTATACAGTGGCCATGTCACAGAGGCTCTGTGCCCTCCTGGTGGCTGGGTCATACCTCTGGGGTATGGCTGGCCCCTTGGTACTCCTTTGCTATGCTCTTCGGTTAAACTTTTCTGGACATAACATAATCAACCACTTTTTCTGTGAATATACTGCTCTCATTGCTGTCTCAATCTCCAATATACAAATTCCCCACCTACTGCTCTTTGGTTTTGCCACCTTCAATGAGGTGAGTATACTATGCGTCATCCTTGCTAGATACGTATTTATTTTTAAGACTGTACTTAACATCTGTTCTGCTAGCGGGCATTGTGAGCCTTCTCCACCTGTGCCTCCTACCTTATCGCCATCACCATCTTTCACGGGACCATCGTTTCCTTCTACTCTGTGCCCAACTCCAAAAACTCTTGGCAAATTGTCAAAGTGGCCTCTGGATTTTACACAATGGTCAACCTCATGTTGAACGCTCCGATCTATAGCTTGAGGAATAAAGATGAGAAGGATGCCTTCCAGAAATTAATTGACACAAAAGTCCTGTTTTCTGAACCAATCTCAAAAGATGTTTTTAATCTTAAAAGCAGTGGAAACAGAGTCTTCTAAAACCTACAGCACATATTCGCATGAGGTTTTTTTGGTGACTGATGTCACCATATTTTGAATCGGTAAACTGAATTCCCTTGAAGTTATTTGTGTTGTATGTCACTGAAGCATTGTGTATTTTTTGGGAGATACAGATGGATACGCTATGTGATAAAAGGGGGGATGATACTCTTCTGATACTTTCATTCCTTGGGTTCTGCAAATTCTATGAATCCACAATCTTGGGCTTTCTAACAATCAGCTTATGCTGAGAAGTAGATTGGGCAAGGACAGTTACATCTATTGTGTAGATGATGACACAGAGATTCAAGAAACTAGCCTAGAATTGACTGAAATGATTAATTTAAGACAGGAACTCAACTCTGTTAACTCTAAATCTAGTGTCCTTTCACTCTAGTACCTTGGAGACTATTAAAGTCATCAAGTGAAAAGTTGGTGGGAAATGCTTAAAGGAAGTAATCAACCTGACACTGCCTGAATCCACAGATCAGACTTAGCAGCACTGAAAGTGGACAACTAGTTAACACGTATGTCACAATTTGATGCAACTGGCAATAGTCACAACCACCTATGAAGAATTCTTGCCTAAAGGAAACTAAAAGAGTGAATCTAAACTAATAAAGCTTCTTGATGTACCAGTTTAAAGGAATTGGTGCAGGAACAAGTCAAATGATGACAAATAAAGCAATAAGAAAAATACAGATGGTCCAATTTTTCCAAAAAATTACCTGAACGCACATACATGTACATGAACACACACTCAAAACTGTTACACACTACACAGAACATAATGCTACAGAATACATGGAACCGTCACATAATAAAAAAATTTAGTTATAACAACCAAATTTGTTTGATTCTTGATTCAAACTAACTGTACAAATATATCTTTGAGACAACTGGGGAAATTTAAAGTGAGTTTGGTATTAAATTATATAACAATATGTTATTTTGTTAGATGCAATTTTGGCATGAGTGTTTATTCTAATGCTTATTTTATCGATGGTTACATTTTTTATAAACTCCTGTTAATGACTTAGTACTGTTAGCAAGTGGATGGGAAGTCAGGGACTCACTGTCCCTAAAATGTCTTTACTTTTCAGGACAAAGAACACTACACATAGTCTTGCTTTCCAGGCTGCACACAGGACTTTTGGCCAAAAATGCATTTGGAACAGGAAAGAGAAGCAGTGTAGCAATGTAGTTCTTATAGTTGATTGTTTTGACGCTTGTACCATTGGTGGAAGTACTTTTTATTTCCTTGAATGTCTTTAAAAGACTTAAAGTTTTAAAACTACATTGATAAACCTCTTTTGGTTTTATCATCCCAGATTATTTCAGTAGAGCTGAAATTATTTAAGGGCAATTTCTTAAAGAAAATGTACTACAAAAGTACTCAACTAGTGCCATCTCATATTTTGTTGTTGTTCTAAAAAGTACCAACACAGTGGCACAAATACAGCTTTAAAGGACCACCAATTGATATACCCAGATAAGCTTCCTTTTTTCTTTCTGCCATAAATAATATCATGCTGAAATATCCAAGTTACATTTGTTGCAAAAGGGGTTTAGAAAACATAGGACACTACTGCAAACTGCAGAATTATTGAGATGCATGAAAAAAGCTGACTGTCGATTTGAAAATCAATTGTATTTGCTATTCCCTTTGTCTCAAATTCAACGCTCTTCCCTCAGTTATTTGCATAATTTGCTTTCTCACTTGGAAATGGTCCACACTCAAATACCACCTCACTATAGTCTTGTCTGACCTCCCTATTTAAAATGAAACCTTCAATTATATATTTTTTTGCATTTATAATTACTGGAAAATCATTGCATATTTATTTTTTATTCCCCATTAAATTAAATTTGTTGAAAAATGGACATTCTTGCTCTTCTTCTCCAATACCTAAGATAGCACCTAGCTTAGGGTAAACCTCTAATAAACATTTATTGAAAGAATGAATGAATGAGTAATTACATATCCTCATTATGTACTCAACCTTATTTCCCTGGTTTCTGACTAGAGATAGAAAATTCAGCAGAGTGGACACTTGTTTTGGTTTGTCTTATTTTGTTTTATTTTGACCGCCAAGTTTCAATAATCACTTCTAAAACATCCTTATTGTTCTTTGTGAACTATCTCCTGTCTGATCTTAAATTCCTCATAGTTCTGGAAAGTTTGGCTCTATTCCAAGTTCCTTGGAAGTTCATGTTTATTATTCAGTAAGATTCTTGGTACACTTACTTTATGTTAATCAATTGATGTAGGAGTTTAGAATATATGAGTGAACACATTCTCTGCTTTTCTTTTTCTCTGGAACTTTTATTCTAGCAGGGAGAAACAAACAATATATAATAACTGCAATAAATAAAGATTAAAAATATATTTGAAGCTTGTTAAGTACTTTAAACATTAAATTGGATAGTGGAGTAGCCCCTGCAGTACAATAGTATGTTCACGGAAGTTTCCACTGAAAGGTCCATTTGAACAAAAACTTAAGGGAAAGCATTCCAAGGAAGGGGGAAAAAAACTGGCAGAAAAGACCATAAGTAAGGAATGTACAATATTTTCTAGAAACAGAAGGCAAGGAACAGAAGGAAAGAGGTCAGACTAGCTGGGGCAAGAGTAATAGAACAGAACAAAGATTTAAAAGGGACTGGATAATTTTCCCAACTTAATATTAAATTTGTAAATATTTCTGTTTTAACTCTGAAGGCATCAAGATGACCTAGAAGATCTCCAATATGGTGAGAGTGGATGATATGGAAGCAGACAGTTATGCTTGCCATATAGTAGTCACTCAGTTAATACTTGATAATGATGACTTTTATAATTACATAATTTTGGTAGTTGTATGAGGTATGGGACTAATTAGGGGCCTGGGGGAAGTGACCTTATAAATTTTCATGTGAAATACCCCTTATGCTGCTCCAGGTTTTCTAGCATACAAGAATTATGTTAGAGAAAGGTGATTAATTTTAATTGTTTATTTAATGACCTCAAGAGAATGGGGCAATGGGTGGTCTCTAGGGTTCATGTCCCAAAGGTAGTGACTGTAGCTATAAGAACACATGCATCACTCCCAATCTGCAGAGGTCCTCCCTTTGCCTCCAGCAGGTTTGTTTTAAGATTCTAGAGACAGATTGATGCTAATTTCAATGTAGGGTATGTAGAAAACAACATGATGGGGGAACTTATCCTTTAGATCTAGACAGCTCTTGAAAAATATTTAGCCCCTGCAAAAGTTACACATGTGAACATGCAAAGAAGAAGATACATTTATTTATTTATTCTCAAGAGCTTTGTGTCAGAGGGCCTGGCTTGGCTGAACTCCTCGCTAACAGCCCATGAAGAACTGGTACTGGGGCTGGGAGGAGCCGAGGTACAGGAGTTGTGGGGAGAGAAGAACTCTGAGAATTTGAGGGAATGTGCATTATCTTGATTCTACAAATTTTTGGAAAGGGATCCAGGTAGAACAGACAAATATTTAAATAAATTGAAACAAGCAGAGATTGAATAGACCCTCTATTGAAAAACAATTAAAAGTGATCAGCTTTAATTAAGATTATAAAGCAGGATACACATGTCCCTTGTGGGCAAAAAGTTACAAAAAAATTGGGAAAAGAGGGGCTGGCCCCGTGGCCGAGTGGTTAAGTTCGTGCGCTCCGCTGCAGGCGGCCCAGTGTTTCGTTGGTTTGAATCCTGGGCGCGGACATGGCACTGCTCATCAGACCACGCTGAGGCAGCGTCCCACATGCCACAACTAGAAGGACCCACAACGAAATATACAACTATGTACCGGGGGGCTTTGGGGAGAAAAAGGAGAAAAATAAAATCTTTAAAAAAAAAAAATTGGGAAAAGAATTACACGGAAGAAGATTTCAGCTGTTATATTTCCTATATAGTTTTCAGGACACAGGAGCCATTATATTAAATATAATATTAGTTTAAAATGAATTTTTAAATGCTTTAGCTAAATTAAATATTGTATTATGAAAAAAGTTTGATAATTAGAACATCTGACTTTGTGATGGATTGTCTTTTGAGGTTGTCGTTAATACTCAAATTTATGAATATAGGGACAGAGGGCTCTTGAGTGTCTCAGTTTTGCATATGATCTGACATTTTTATTGATGAGCCATCTGAAATCCATTTCTTGGGTTGTGGGACCAGAGGTAATCTTACCAGAAATGATAGAGAAAGAGTTTTCCAGAATGGTAAGATCTTAAAAGTGTTGGCAACCATTTAGAGAAATATAATTCTTTTGTATTACTATTTTCTCATGAAAAGTCTTTATAATGCAGTACTACCTCCAATTTAGAATCTCTCTCCCTCACAGGTAATATAGGACAGAAGGAATATCCTATATGTCTTGAAGGGAGAGTAGAAAGAGAGAAAGAGAGAGAGAGAGAGACCTTTGAAAGAGAAGTTTCTAAGTCAGAGTCTTTACTATACTTAGTTATTCCTGGGAGAGAAAATGTCCCTAAATCCCCTTCTCATTTCATCTCGATGTTCCTTTCTAGTATAACTCTGTGGCGTGTATGCTGTCATTGGGCTATTTCTCATAGGTTTAGAGTCTCTAGTTTGTCAATTAAAAGTATGATGATTAGGGGTCAGCCTGGTTGCATAGTGGTTAAGTTCATGCACTCCACTTCGGCAGCCTGGGGTTCACAGGTTCGGATCCCCAGAGAAAACCCAGCACAGCTCATCAAGCTATGCTGTGGTAACATCCCACATAAAAATAGAGGAAGACCGGCACAGACATTAGCTCAGTGATAGTCTTCCTCAAGCAAAAAGAGGAAGATTGGCAACAGATCTTAGCCCAGAGCCAATCTTCCTCACATACACAGAAAAGGTATGATAATTCATAAAGGAAATATGTTAGTAGCTAGACAAGAATACAGATCAGGGTCTGGTGTAATAAAATGGATCTGGGGCTGGGAGTCTGGAGATGTAGGATCTGGTCACAGACATGTAGATTGGTACTTACTTGCATTTCGTTGGGAAAGCCAAGATTCTCCAGTTTCCCTTATGTCACCTCCAGAACAAGGAGGTAGACTAGATTACCTTTATCATCTGTTCCAATTCTATTATTCCTCAAGCAATGAGGAATGATTGACATTTGGGATTCCCCAAGCTGAGGAGCACACTCTTTGAGAAAAATCAATTAAGCTTAACTTTGATAACAGATTTACTGAGTCAGAGTGAAAAGCAAAGATTAAAGTGTTATAAGGAATTAACAATAAAGGCACAAATGTAAAGTATTAGAGGTTTTCATTCTTAATGTCAAAGTATGAATATATGATGCAAAAATTAATTTGTTTAGAAATTTCTCATTTTTGTTACTGATTATAGTACTGACATAATCAGTCATTGCAGTATGCTAGGTTTATCTTTTATGAACTTATAATTTTCAAGGAGAGCTGAAAGTGTTATGGGAGGATTTGCTTTAAAATAACCATAAATCTCTTGATTTCATACTTTTTTGTAAATATTAAAAATTATAATTGAGTACAAACATAATGCAATAACTGTATTGTTTTTACATAAGGAAACATTTTAAATGGTCGTTATGTTTTACAATTTTATACATTTAGTGTATCTTGCATAGAAAATACAAAAAGAAATCCTGAAAGGCATATTTTGCTTCATTTTGCAGTCTTGGGAAGGGCAGTTAACCAAGCTTCTTATATCCTCACTCTCCTTAATATTTTTATTTTCAGGACTGATTCAGATTCTAACAAACAGAAACCATGTTACTGTCAGAGAGAAATAAAACTGGGGCCACGTTCACTCTCTTGGGCTTCTCAGATTTCCCAGAACTGCAAATCCCTCTCTTCTTGATTTTTCTGGCTATTTACACTGTCACTGTTGTAGGGAATATTGGGATGATTGTAATAATCAAAATTAACCCCAAGCTACACACCCCTATGTACTTTTTCCTCAGCCACCTCTCATTTGTGGATTTCTGCTATTCCTCCGTCATTACTCCCAAGACCCTGGTGAACCTAGTTGTGGAAGACAGAACCATTTCATTTATAGGATGTGTAGTACAATTCTTTTTCTCTTGTACCTTTGCGGTAACTGAATTCTTTTTATTAGCTGTGATGGCCTATGACCGTTTTGTGGCCATTTGTAACCCTCTGCTCTACACATTTGCCATGTCCCAGAAACTCTGTGCCGTGCTAGTGGTCGGATCATATGCATGGGGAGTAGCTTGTTCCTTGATATTCACATGTTCTGTTATCAAATTATCATTTCGAGGTTTCAACACAATTAATCATTTCTTCTGTGAATTCTCCTCGTTGCTGTCCCTCTCTTGCTCTGATACTTATGTCAACCAGTTGCTACTTTTCATTTTTGCCACCTTTAATGCGGTTAGCACACTACTCATCATTCTCATGTCTTATGGATTTATCATTGTCACTATCCTCAAGATGCATTCAGCCAGTGGGCGCTGCAAAGCCTTCTCCACCTGTGCCTCACACCTGACCACCGTTACTATCTTCTATGGCACCATCCTCTTCCTCTACTGTGTGCCCAACTCCAAAAACTCCAGGCACACAGTCAAAGTGGCCTCTGTGTTTTACACAGTGGTGATCCCCATGTTGAATCCTCTGATCTACAGTTTGAGAAATAAGGATGTCAAGGATATTGTCAGCAAAATAATTCTTCTTAAGCATTCTTATTAACCATATTATTATTATTAAGCATATTCTTATTAAGCATATTATTTTAACAGAGTTTGTCCCTGATATGTAAATAAAGTGTGTCCATAAATGTTGATTTTAAATTAATTAATTTAAAATTATGAAGAGTTAATGTTGTACGATAGAAAAGTCATGGATTTTAGTTCAAAGAGACTAAACTTGGCTCTATCTCTTACTGAAAAATAAAATAGCCATCTCTCTCATCTTTAATTTTTAATCTATAAAATTGAGATAATGTAAACTAGCTCTTAATCTGATTGTGAAGAATAAAAAGACTATATTTTAAAAAGACTGTATAAATATCATATGTAAAACCTTGTGTAATCTCAATAAGCAGTTTTATCCCCTTCTTATAACATACCTGAAGTGCACTAGGCTCTCAATAAACATGTGAATTTCTCTTGTAAAAGTACAAATAGCAGTTAAAGTAAGACTAGTCTTCATCCTTCAAGGAATGTAAAATCTAGTGTTGACAGTAGGGCAGTGAAAAAAGTAGTCACTGTATAAGGTAGAAAATAATAAGTTATCATTGAGAATTTGAGAGAAAGGAAAGTTCAAATCCATTTAGGGACATTAGAGAGATGTCTTCATAAAACAGGTATTGTTTGAATTTGTCCTTGAATAACAGAATGGTCAGAATTTTAGGAGACACATTTCAACAAGGAGTTTTCTTTGGAAGATGGAAGCATGGCAAAGTCAAAATGCAATACTGAGTCAATGATGAACCGAATTTTTTATTGAGTGAATACTTTATGACATGCACGTGTGTGTGTATATTATTGTGTATACAGGTTACTTGACATGAATGGAAAGTTGATAAGACACGGCCTTTATTCTGAATGTGTTTCAAAGGAGCTCAAGTATGGTAGGATGATAAGCTGTGATAGACTCCACCAGAGGCATAGAAATAGTAGATTGGCTCTCAAGAAATCTTATAGGCAAAAAGTAAGCAGGGTATCAACCCAATCTGTACTTCATACTTTCATTCTGCCTATAAACACATCAAAACCATGATCAATTCCTTGATTCTTTTTCCTGAACATGAGGGTAATTTCTGAATCCTTCTCAACTGAACTCCCATCTTAAAAAAAAAAAAAAGTGTCTGGAGTCACCTCAAGTGTTGGAAACAAATCACCTATATAACTTTATTCAAAATAAAATGAAAAGCAGGCATTCATTACTATTAAGACCTATTTGATCTGGTAAATTAAAAATTCTAGATTTCTTTAACATTAATAACTCACTTTTGCTTGAATAAATTATACGTCCTTCTCCTTCTCTTTAATCAATATGTCTAGATAAAATTCCAAACTAATCATCAATATAATGGAAGAAATAAATTTCCAGGTATTTTAGTAAGGAAGAAAATCTAACGTGGGTAACAATTTTATATGGATTCAATAAAGTTATTTGGAATGTTCATGTTATTTTAACCTTATGTTCATTATTGAAATGTTCCATTCATATACATTATATAATAAGGAATCAATTAAATAACCATTCTATATGGAAAAATAAAATAGCGTTTTAGATATTGGATGTCTGATGAGGGAATGCTTTTCTCTTCTATTGACTTCTGTTTCTCTAGCTATTTACTAATTTATCTTTGTTATACATTTAGCAATTATGCAATTTCTAATTTTCTTTGAAATTAAGAAATTATTTATATTAATCTTAAACTGAATCCGTAATGGTTAATGCCTTTTTTTAGAGAAGTTTATTTTACTTCTGTCCTGCATGCACCAAGGATGACCACATTTTTTGATAGAATTACCACAAACCGTTTGCCTTTACTTTGAAGAAACCAAGGCCTATGATGCTTAAGTGACCTCGCCAACATTGTAAAAGCAATTGTTGATAGAATTCATGAAATCATTCAAGACTCCAGACATATCAGAAGCACACTTTCCATTAAACACTGGCATACAATATGTTTTCCATTATCAGGTTGTGACAGTTCAGATTCTTTATAGTAGATTCTGTTGCTTCTATATACAACATGACTCAGTAGTCTTCACATCTTTTGGTCATATGCTTCTCAATTAGTTTTGAAAAGGTATATATTTGAAGAATTTAATTTTACATATACAATATTTCATCATAAACTTAAATAACAAAAACTGTAATTTCCATTGCATATCCATTTAGAATACATAAATAAATGACATCCAAAACAGTCATATTTGTGCCTTTCCTTCTCCTGAACTTACATTCAATCCTACTCCTCCCATTGATCACTACAATGTTATTAATCAGATTCATACTTTTTATTTCATGATGCTTTTAGCAAAATCAAAAGTTTTTCTTTCTGTATTAAGTTAACCTTGTAATGATTCAATAATAATTATACCACTAATTAAAATATAATTGCATTGCAAATTTGGATAAAATATAATCAATCAAAATTGAAAAAATATTTTTGGAAATATTTTATTTTGCTGAGGAAGAATAAGCCTGAGCTAACATCTGTGCCAATCTTCCTCTATTTTTTTTGTATGTGGGTTACCTCCACTGTGTGGTTGGGGACTGGAGTACATTTGCGCCCAGGATTTGGGCTGTGAACCTGGGCCGCTGAAGTGGAGTGCACAGGACTTTAACCACTCAGCCATGGGGCTGAGCCCTGGAAATATTCTTTGTGTGAGAAATATTATGAATATATGTTTGGATTATTTATTCCAATTAATTAATGTATCCTTGGAAAGATATCACAATGTTAGAAAGCAAGAGGGTTCAGCATCATTTCTATTTCCACTTTTTAATAGATGAAAATACGGAGACTGCTTGGTCATATTAAATGGAAATGGGACTAGAAACTGTCAGAGATTGTGCTAAAATAGGAATATCACTCAACTCTTTCAACTCCATCCAAGTTACATGCCAATTTCTCACAATAATCTTTAGTTGTTGATTTTAATTAATATGTTTTGGAGTGGTTTGTTCTGCAATCATTAGAAACACTCACTTTCTTAATTTCTGAAAAGGTTACCAAAAGACCTTCCACATCTTATCATATAACAATTAAGTATATCTGTTATTCCACTTGGAGACACCCTGATTAAAACAATGGAATTAGGGGCAAGCTCAGCGGTGCAGCAGTTAAGTTCCCACATTCTGCTTTGCCAGCCATGGGTTCGACAGTTCGGATCCCGGGTGTGGACATGGCACCACTTGGCAAGCCACGCTGTGGTAGGCGTCCCACATATAAAGTAAAGGAAGATGGGCGCGGATGTTGGTTCAGGGCCGGTCTTCCTCAGCAAATAAAGGAGGATTGGCAGCAGTTAGCTCAGGATTAATCTTCCAAAAAAAAGATGGAATTAAAAAGTTTAGAAAATTTAACATACTGCTGATTGCATTGAACCTTGCCAATACAATATTTTACTAAAACAGCACTATCGTATGTGTTTTGAATACATTTCATCAAAACTCAGAGCTTCATATTGATGTTATTCAATTTAGGGATAATGACCATGAAATCAAATTCAATAAAATATTTATTTTTAAATTAGTTTTTAAAAAAACCTGCCATGTTTTTAAATCTAAGACAAATAGGTAAGCAAAGCAGCTCTCCTGTGAGTGGGTGGCCCAGATGACATGAAACTTCACTGACAATGGTACTCTTTATAGATAGTTTTTTAGTTTTTCTGTCATGAGACTCTCTCCTTCAGGAAGATAGGTTTTGTGACAGTAGTTTCAGGATGCACTAAGAACAAAAAGAAGAGATGTTAAAAAATATTGTCATCAATCTACTAAATATCTGATTTCAAAACATCACTGTGTTGGCTAAAACACATGCCTAATGCCATCATTTTCTGTGGAAAGAAATATGTACTATATGCCAGAATTATGACAAGAAGTCATACCATGGGATTGAAGTGTCTTGATTAAAGAAAACTTCAAGATTCATGAAAAACAGTATTTCAAATTGTTCTTATGTTTTAGAAGTTTGCTTTTGTTTTCCTCATTGGGGTAATTCACATAGTAAATGAGAACGAATAAGAGGAATCATCACTTTTGAAAAATGAGAGAAATAGAAACATGAGAGTGCTAGGTGGAAAGAAGACCCAGAAACATTCTTCAAATTCAGAAAATTAACAGATGGATCAATTTTAGGAAAACATATATAGGTTGCTGAGAATTTGGAAACTGATTACCTGTAACTAAATACATCCATGGAATTATTGAAATGTTTGGTATATCAAAGAGCACAAATCACAGACAGTGATTTGAACACTGTTGGTTTAGGGAGACAATACATGGTCAGAAAAGGGGCAGACCTGGGAGAGATCCCTGAGGCAATCCCTTTTAATAGTCTCTGGCATTGAGTAAGGACTATGCCATCCCAGCATCATTCAGTAGCTCTGCTCTTCTTCACAGGGTCATATGTGTGTCAGAACCCAAGAAGCAGCATGTAGTCTGATTCTGTCAGTGATTCTGTGTGTGACTTTTAGGAAGTTGGACCTGACTGTGCTTCAGTCACCTCATTCATAAAGTTATATAATTGTATCAATCTCACATATTTTTATAAAGATGAAATGTGTTTAATAGTTGTATTCATAACAGTAGCTAGCATATCAGAAGTGGCCAATAAATGTGAGGAATTATTATTATTTTCAGTTACAAAGTTCATTATCCCCACCTCTTTCAGATATTTGGTAGAACTCTGGTGTGGCTTCAGACCTTATGCCCTCCAGGAAGGAGCTTTTGAGTATAAGACAGGCAAAGTTTATAAGACCTATTTATATATTTCACAGTGGTGATAGGGGGGCGGGGGTGGACTGTCATGTGCATCATAGTGTTGAGCAGCATCCCTAGTCTCTACCCACTAGATGTCAGTAGCACTCCTCCGTATTGCGACAATGAAAAATGACTCCAGGCATTGCCAAATGTCTCATGAGGATCAAAACAACTCCTGGTTAAGAACCACTGCTCTATAAGTAATCAACAGCCTGATTTTTCATCCTTAGACTTGAAAACAGGAAAAGGTTTGAATTCAGAATAAGGCAACTCAGTTTTACTGGCTGTTGAAGAGAGAAACCATATCATCAGAATAATTATTTGTTTTCAAACTGAGATTTCTTAATTTCTTTTCTTTTGGTGAGGATAATTAGCCCTGAGCTAACATCTTTTACCAATCTTCCTCTTTTTGCTTGAGGAAGATTGTCCTTGAGCTAACATCTGTGCCAATATTCCTCTATTTTGTATGTGGGACACAACTGCAGCATGGCTTGATAAGCAGTGCCTAGGCCCCTGTCCAGGATCTGAACCTGAGAATCCCAGGTCGCTGAAGCAAAGCACATGAACTAAATTACTACACCACTGGGCTGGCCCCCAAACTGGCATTTCTTTATGCACATATCCTTCACCTCTTTGAAATAATTTGAAGAATGAGGAAAATACCTGGCTCTGTTGAGTTCTAGTCCAGATTCTCTTTCCTCCAGGAATAACCAACTAGTGCAACTACAGTCACGTATATGTCTACCAAGGGTCAGAGAATAAGTGAGAGTGGTCTCACCCTCTATTGGTATTTTCTATTTGTCAAAGGCCTTGAATGTATCTTTCTCTCATTAAAAAATAACAACCTTCCCTTTTTAAAACACATTGGAACAAATTAACACTTGTGGGTTAACAATTTTAAATAAACATATTTCTCCTCATTTCAGTGGAAAACAGAAAAGGGTACTATGTATTATAAAAAATTATTTCTTGGGATCCCAGTATCTCCAGTATTGATTAAAGAGAAAAAGAAATTTGAACTTCGTAAAATAATATGGCTAATTAAAGAATATGTGCTGTCCTTCTAACGATTCACTTTCAAGCTCTAAATTGTATAGGACTACTTTAAGGAATCATATAAACTCTTATGGATGGGAATGCTTTTGTGTGATCTGTGAGTGTGAGCTCTATGCCTTTGTAGGCCACAATGTCTGGACTTTTCCTAAACTTCCCAAAAGCAATGTCCTAAAACTGTTGGTGAAATTAGAACAATTTCCTCTGTAACAAACATTGATATGCATGAAATACAGAATAAACAAAATGATACTGTATGTGTCTCTCTCTCCTTCTCTTTCTGCCATTTTCCACACTGATTTTTGTCAAGGAATATAGAATTTATGACTGTAGAGGAGCTCCCTAATTGTCACCCTAATTCTGAGAGTTGAATTAATACGCCTCTGAGCTGGTTATGGGGAATCAGGCCACGTGGACCATCTCTGCTCAGTAGAGGAGGTGAATTCTTTGGGATTTGTTTTGGGTTTACCATCAATTAGTTTCTTATTGTCAGCCTGGAATATTAAGAAGAAAATTTTCCAAGTTGACTTTTCTGTTTTAACTTTGAAGTAGGCAAATGACAAATAACTCAGTTTTTTTTTTTTTGGGGGGGGGTAATGAAAAAACCATGACTTTGGGAAAGTGATGTTTCCACTTTAAAATTAGCTCAAGATGTGGAGAAAATATCAGATTATGTTTTCAGTCTGAAATCTCTTCTCTCAGTTTCATCATATATGTGTATTTGAAGGCATGGGTGTATTCCTCCTGCTGTCTATGAAGGAGGGAAGAGAATAAAATTCCTCAACTTCCGTTTGCGTTTTCTTTCTTTTTTTGTTAATGTAAGCCAGCTACTTGACTTTTCTTTTCTTTTTCTTTTAAAGATCGGCACGTGAGCTAAGAACTGTTGCCAATCTGTTTTTTTTTCCTTCTTCTTCTCCCCAAAGTCCCCCAGTACATAGATGCATATTTTAGTTGTAGATCCTTCTGGTTGTGCTATGTGGGACAGCACCTCGACATGGCCTAATGAGTAGAGCTGGGCTGGCCCCTTTCCTTTTCTTTAGACAGACGTAAATGGTAGTTTCCACCTATGTGGAATGTACAGCATAACTACTTCCCCAACCAGCAATGTGAGAGAACTTGGGAAAGTTTTCACTTCCTTCCTTTTTAATGTGGATACAGGATTTATCTTTCTAGGATTGTAGCCAAATAAAAGTGATAATACATAATATATCCATCATACTTATTCATACCTCTCCATATGCATCTTCATTTACATCCACATGTATATACCAAGGGTACTATTCAATATCCTTTAAAAAAATTAGCCATCTCAAAAATGTAATTTCAGATAGCATAATAATTTGCTACTCTAGATATAATCCACTATGTTTTAAAAATTGCTCTAATTTAACAATTTTTCCCATTGTTAATATTACAAACAATGCTGAAATGTAGCTCTGGATACAGTTTTTCACAATTTTATCAATGTAATTAAATATTTATTGTAATCGCTTACCAAGAAGAAAATCTCAGGGCCAGCCCCGTGGCACAGTGTTTAAGCTCACTCACTCCATTTCAGTGGCCCAGGGTTTCGCTGATTCTGATGCTGGGCATGGATGTGGCACAGCTCATCAAGCCATGCTGATGTGGCGTCCCACAGAGCACAGCCAGAGCGACTTACAACTAGAATATACAACTATGTGCTGAGGGGCTATGGGGAGAAGAAGAAGGAGGAGGAGAAGAAGAAGAAGGAGGAGAAGAAGAAGAAGAAAGAGAAGAAGAAGAGGAGGAGGAAAAGGGGGGGAGAAAAGAGATATTGGCAACAGATGTTATCTCAGGTGCCAATCTTTAAAAAAATAAAAAATAATAAAAAAAACTTAAGCTTAAATTCTGATTTAAAAAAAAGAAGAAAACCTCTCATAAAAAATATCATATAGCTTTTACTGTCGTCAGGGTTAAGATTTTGGACATACGTTGCCTAATGGCTTTCCAGAAAAGTGTATACAACAGTTACATCTTTCTGAGTCATTATTGACATAGATTATTATCATTATAATCAACTAAATTACTTTGCTAATTTGATAAGTAAAAATGATGGCTTTTAGAATATATTTTAATTCTCTATTTTTCATTCTGCATAATTCTAGAGTTAAAGAATCATTGTGAGCCACTAAGCTCAAAAAAATTGGTCACAGTCCCTGCATGGAAATTGTACAGGACCTCCTCACCCCCTGCAAAATTTATGCTACTGATAAACTAATCTAAAAAAATAGTGTACACTATATAGGATCACAATAGCTGTCACCCTACATGGACAGAAATTGCTACATTTTTCAAAGAACAGTAGTTTATCTCCATGAGGCTGTAAAATCATTGAATCTGTTTCAGATTCCAACAAAACACCTAATTTAATTCATCAACCCAATTTATCATAGCAGATGACAGTTGGGAATTAAGTTCTGCTGATACTTAAAGTTATTTTGATCAGTGAGATCCACTGAGACATTGAAAATTTTGAATTATTTGACAATTGTATCTTAAATCACTGTCAATGTTATATTTTTCCAAAGTTAATATAAATGTGTTGTTTTCTCTCTTGTTCTCGTTTTAGAAGAAACGCAAAACATCGTTTGGTTTCCCATCCTGACATATGGTGGAAATGAGTGAGGAGAACGGTACCACCGTGACAGAGTTCGTTCTTCCTGGAGTATCAGATGCCCCTGAGCTGAGAGTCTCTCTCTCCCTCTGTTCCTTCTCGTATATGGAGTCACAGTTTGGGCCAACCTGGGCATGATTGCACTGAATCAGGTCAGCTCTGGACTTCACACTTACAAGTACTTTTTCTTCACCCACTTGTCCTTTGTGGATTTTTGCAGTTCCATGATCATCGTGCCAAAGATGCTGTCCAATATCTTAAACAAGGAAAAATCAGTTTCCTTCCTGGGATGCATGGTGCAATGCTACTTGCTTTGCATGTGTGCAGTCACTGAGGTCTTCCTGCTGACTGTGATGGCTTGTGACTGCTTTTTGCCCATCTGTAGTTCCCTGCTGTACATGTTCTCCATGTCCCAGAAATTTTGTATGGTCCTGGTCTCTAGCTTCTACATCTGTGGAACTGTGTGTTCTTTGGTTTACTTGTGTTTAGCCTTTGAAATCCCATCCTGTAGGTCAAATGTAGTCAACCACTTCTTTTGTGATTTACCCCCTCTCTTTACTCTTGCTTGCTATGTCATGTCCATTATTAATTGGGGCCACTTTCAGTGAAATTGTCACCATCGTGATCATCCTCACTTCCTACTGGTTTATTCTCATCGCCATCCTGAGTGTACGCTCTGCAGAGGGAAGGTGCGAAGGCTTTTCTACCTGTGCCTCCCACCACACAGTGATTGCTGTCTTGCAGGGAATCATACTTTTCATTTATTGCAGGCCCAGTTTTTGCAACAGTGTGGATACTGACAAAGCAGCCATGGTGTTTTACACTGCAGTGATTCCCAGGCTGAATCCCTTGATCTATGGCCTGAAGGACAAGGATGTGAAAGAAGCTCTCAAGAAAGTGTTGGGATCCAAATTGCCTTTTGAAAAGCTATTTTCTTAGCTAGACTCAGGGTTTCATTAGAGATCTTTAGTGAGGGGCTTGTTTTGGGTGGCTGTGAATGAAAAGTAAAATAAGGAAGTATTATTTGAGCTAAAGGACAATGCATGCTTTTTTGTTTTCCAGTTGCCTATCTTATTTAGACAAATCTTATCCCTTTTATTGGAGAGTTCAAGGGCATCTGCTACCTTTGCTGCTCTTCTCCAATCTTTAATTGCCTTGAATGGGTTTTTAGAGTGATATTGTTAGACTCAATTTCCTGGTCTGAGATAACATCAATAGATTTCTAACAAAGTGCACATGAAAAGATATGTCTTCTCATCATCCTTAAAGTGTGCAACCATTCTTATTAAATTGACTTCATTTTTTTTACGTGGTATGAGTATACTTTTCTCTCATATTCTGTTTTTTTCATGAAAATTTGAACTAAATTTCCTATTTGTATTTCTGAGCATTTTTTAGTTTTTTTGTTTTTCTCTTTCTTATTAATTTTTTGATTGCAAGGTAATAATTTTAGAACTTTTAAAATCTTCTATTCCTCAAAATAGTGATGATAATACTCTACTTTTCTAACATTTTCATGAACATTAAATACTATATCTTAAGTTCTTTGCACTACATATGGTATATTATAACTGATCAATAAGTTATCTGCTGTTGTTGCTATTGTTTGTAATTTTACCTTTTGTTCTCTGTTTTGCCTTGTCTTGGTTAAATAAGTGGATCATATATTTGATGCTTTACCTTTTTAAGCTTTCGTGCTCTTGTTAACATTTTTTTCCTCTGCCTGGTATTATTCTAAGCATTCACTATATTTTCTAAATCTATTATATTCTAAACCTATTATAAATTAGATTCCCACAGCTTCTGAAAAATAATTAGTACACATCCTGTGGCTTAAAACAATAGACGTTTATTCTCTTACAATTCTGGAGATCATAAATTTGAAATCCACGTAACTGGGCCAAATTCAAGGTGTCAACAGGACCATACTCCCTCAAGAGGTTGTAGGGGACAATCTTTTCCTTATCTCTTCCAGCTTCTGGTGGCTGAAGGTATTCCTTGTCTTGTGGTTATATCACTTCTGTCTTCAAGGCTAGCATCTTCAAACCTCTCTCCTCTCCGTCTTTTCTACATTTTCGTGTGTGTGTGTGTGTGTGTGTGTGTGTGTGTTTAAAATAATCTTCTGTCTCTCTCTTATAAGGACACTTAATGTGGTTTAGAGTACACCCTGATCATCCAGGATAATCTGCTCATCTGAAAATCATTAACCTAATCACAACTTCAAGCGATACTTTTCCAAATAAGATGACATTTATAGGTTCCACGGATTAGAGCCTGATACACATAAGGTCCATTTTCAAGCATAACACACCCATCTTTTAAAAGCCAAATCATAATTTAGCTTTCCCATGTTCTTACAATGCTGACACTTCATTTTTTTCTTTCTTTCTTAAGATTTAATTTCATATTTGTTATTTTCTATTTTTTTTGTTTAAAGATTTTATTTTTATTTTTTCTCCCCAAAGCCCCCGGTACATAGTTGTATATTCTTAGTTGTGGGTCCTTCCAGTTGTGGCATGTGGGACACCGCCTCAGAGTGGCTCTATGAACAGTGCCATGTTCGTGCCCAGAATTTGAACCGACGAAACACTGGGCCGCCTGCAGTGGAGCGCGCGAACTTAACCACTCGGCCACGGGGCCGGCCCCTATTTTCTATATTTTTGCTGAATTCACTAATGCAACTTAGGTCCTTGTTGCTTTAATGAAGTAGAAAGAACTCTGGACTCGAGATTACACACCTCACCCCAGGTTCATATCCAGATGAGTTATTTTGAGGAAGACACAAACTTGCTTAATCTCAAGTTTCTGAAATATAAACTGGGGATAAGCTGCTAGTCTTAGAGAGTTATCATTGGACTTAAACATAATGACAAAACTTCAAGGACCAGTCCCATAAAAAGTACCATTATTAATGTTTTTTAAAAAGGAATCTTTGAGGGTAAGGATAATTTGGAAATATTCCAGTATCCCTTGGTGAAGACAGCTACTCATTATTTCTTTAAATAGATAAATAAGCAATGACTAAATGAATGGAATTATATTGTGCTTATGATGAAACTATGGCTCTATATTGGTTTTCCAATGTTTAAGTGGAGTGAGATTTACCATACCACCCATGATACTTTGTATTTTAGGGTGAAGTTAAGAGAAACATCTTTCACCTTTGGTCCTTCAACTAGAACAGGACCACCCATGATACTTTGTATTTTAGGGTGAAGTTAAGAGAAACGTCTTTCACCTTTGGTCCTTCAACTAGAACAGGATTTCTCAACCTTAGCACTGTGGACATTTTGAGCCAGACAATTTAGTGCTGTGGATGTCTTTCCTGTGTACTATGGGATGTTTAGTAGCATTCCTGACCTTTACCCATTAGATATCAGGACCACCCCTCCCCACATTTGTGAGAAGCAAAAACGTCTCCAGACACTGTCAAAATTCTTATAGAAAGCAAACTCACCTGAGTGTGGAGTCACTGGACTAGAAAGCATCAATATACTGGAGCTCTAGTCTCCTCAGAGGAGCCTTCAGTATTAAATTTTCCTGTGTTTAAGAAGCATTTTCAGCTATCCAGGTGCTCACATTTTAGTCAGTTATCAGTTTGATCTCTCTCTAGAATCTACAATGTCCCTTTCACAGACCTTGGGTCTGAGGGCTTCAGCGACACAAAATTCCCCCCACTTTAGCATGGATAACTAGGAGTACCCATGTTCTGCTGAGAGATAGACACACTTTTCATATCTAAAGACTGATTGTTTTGTTTTATTAGCACAAAGGATGGATGCTTTCCATTCAGCTTCACAAAAAACTTGACATAGCAGATCTGTCTTTCCCGCCAAATGTCACTTCATAGGTAATACCTCTAGTTGTCTGGGAGGAATCAAGGTGCACTGGGTGCTCCTCAAAGCAGGTCTGAAATCAGCCGCATAAAAGTTTCTTTGTGTTTCTTTAAGTGGTTTTGTTTTACGCATATAATCTGGTCACTCCCTTACTTTTAAAATATAGGGGTTGATATGTTTATCTCATTCTCTTACTATTAGCATCTCAATTTTCGGGTGAGGACCATGCCTTTCCTATGCTTGATGGGTCTCTTTCTTTGCACTTAATGGGATTTGGGGAAGTGTTCATGGCCAGTCATCAAAAGACCCACTGATTGGTTTCTGGATGGACAGTAGTGAGCTAGTGACTTAACTAGGGGATTTTGCTGGAATTATTGGAAAAGAAGTTTCTTTCTGCTGAGATTTATCCTATGGACAGATGGAATCTCAAAACTCCTCATATCTCTCTTTGCCAAGATAAATATATGTAAATATAAACACACACTCATATATATACATAACTGGAAATGCATATTTTTGTATAATATGTTTATATTTCCAGTATTACCTTTCTTCATTAGTCAACACATTCTCTATAAATCTCATTTCTGAGTCTCCAATCATACCAGGGACTTTCCAGTCTCCATGTAATTGCTTATTTTTTTTCCTCTACCATCTTTCGTTTACTGTTCTATACTTGATAAAATTCCTAATGTCGAGTTCAACTTATCTTCCTTTTCTCTGTTTTGTACTTAGAACACTGCCTAGCACAACATATTTACAGAGTAAATGCATTTAGTGAATGAAGATTCTCTGATCCATTTATGAACAGAATTCCATTTGAACATAAATGCACATGTAACACATACCAGAGTCATTAACTTCACTCATAATTGGTTTTCCATTTACATGTTGACTTTCAAGATCTTCTAATCCTCAATACCTAGATAAATACATTTTTTCTTCTTTCCAGTTTATTCCACCATTCTATCACATAGAATATCCTGATAGTTTGATAAATTGCTTTGAGTTGGTTAAATCTAACTAGATAGCAAATATCATAATCCAATTTTATATGCAATAATCTAGTATGTTGAAAGCCCAAACATATTTTTCTTTGAGACATCCTGAGGAGGTAGAAAAATACATTATGTCATTTCATTTTTTGTTTAACTAACTCCTCAGTAGAACTGTTTAATTGCTCACATACATTTTCCCCCGGGATTTGGACGTTAGTGTGTGTGTTCCTGGGATCTGATGTGAGATTGGAGAGCTAATCTCAAAAGACTCAAAGCAAAATATAAAAGATCTTGCATTATTCTAAGGAATGACGGCCTTTCTAAGGGAGGCACAAATTTATTCTATGAACACAAAAGGGCTGCCCAAATGGATTATAGAAAAGGTAGCAATGGGTCAATTTTTTAATCTTTAACTGTCAAAATAGATTTTTGCAGTGAACAATGAACCGATGCTGAGAACAGTGTAGTAAGAAGGTGAATGAAAGAAAGTGATCTGGTAAGTGTTCTTAACATAATCCTAGTATATTAGAGCTGGATAGGATTTTAAGTGTTCATCGTCTTATAGTCAATTATTTTACACATAAGAAACTGATGTTTTGAGAATAAACATGCCTAGAATGACACTTTTTGTCCTCAAGGTATTTTCAACAAAAACAAGAGCAACAAGATGGGCCTGGGCCCGTGGCACAGTGGTTAAGTGTGCATGTTCCACTTTGGCAGCCCAGGGTTAGCCAGTTCGGATCCCGGGTGCGGACATGGCACCCCTTTGGCAAGCCATGCTGTGGTAGGCATCCCACATATAAACTAGAGGAAGATGGGCATGGATGTTAGCTGAGGGCCAGTCTTCCTCAGCAAAAAGAGGAGGATTGGCAGCAGATGTTAGCTCAGGGCTAATCTTCCTCAAAAAACAAAAACAAAAACAAGAGCAACAACAAAAAAAAGCACATTTAACACATGATCTTCTTAAGACAATCCTCAGTATTATTGGATTCTGATTTGGAATCTAAACACAAACACAATTCTCATTATCTACTATTTCTTTTTAAAAGTTGGGTAGGTTTAAATATAAATTAAAGCTGACCCAATTTGTATATCATAATATTTATTTTATCTTATGGTAATGTATTGGAGTGAACAGTTATCAACACAAATAGAAAGACTAGGGTGCGACTAGGGGGTTGGCTTTAAGGGAATAGAAAACAAGTTTCAAAAGCAGTGACTAGGGCTCAATATAGAGAACTTACTGCAGAAATATGTAAATTTGCTGAACTCTTTCAGAAATTTTCATTCTCACCTGAAAATTACATAGAAGAACAGATTCTTTGGCTCCTCTTTGGACTCCACTTAATTTTTTGTTTCTTCTATTCTTTTCCCCTTCCATTGTTCCATTTGGCTTTCATATTTCATTTTTGAATCCTGAAGGTTTCTTTCAGTCTTGAAGTGTGTAACATCCTTGAAAGATTCTTACAGGTAAATATTCTTCATATAATTTGATTTCTTTATTACCTTTAATTCTGTGATTGGAAATAAGGGGTTTAGCAGAAAACAGCTTGCACAAAGAAGTGATTGTTCCCTAGGACTCAGATCCCAAGCTTATTTAAGCATAGTCCCTAAGATAAGATTTTCTTTGATGCCTACTTTTTAATAGTTATCTTCATAATTATCAAAAGAGATGATGGCACAGTAATCACTGGATATAATTTTATCTTTCCCTCACCTTCGCAGCAGTGGCCATTGCTCCACTCCCAGATCAACTGACAATCTTATGTCTCATATTTGTAGACATGTATAGGTGAATGGTCACTCAATGACAATTGATAGTTTCGAAGGAGGAAGCCACATATATTTCAGCAAAAGAGAACTCCAAAAGAGTTGGAGTAGCTCAATGATGCTTTCTTTTTTTAATTAACCCTTTTTTAGAGCAAAAAGGAAAACCTGGTTGATAATAAAATAATAAATACTAATGTCTAAGGAAGCTCAAACTTTTCTCAATGGTTGAATAATAATACTTAATATTTATTGAATGTTTGCTATGTGAAGAGCACTCTTCAAAATATTTTATGTGTAATTGCTCATTTAATCCTCATAATTACCTGCAGGCAATGTTCCTATAAAATGTAATTTACATATCAGAAAATGAAACCATAGAACTACTGAAATTTTGCTACAGTGCTACAAATATTAAGTGATAGATCCAAATTTAAACTCAGGCAGTCTGACTCTAGGGTCCATGCTTTTAATCATCACAACATACTGTCTCTATTACTGTGTCGAAAGAAGTAAACCTGCCTGTTCTAACTCATGCACTAAATGAAAATTGAAGTTAGTTTTAAACTGATATCCTTATATCAAATCTGGCACGTTGAGATTTTGGAAAATAATGATATTATTTACTCCAATCTTCTTCCTAAGTTTCACCATCTCTGACACATTTCCATCTCTTAGAAGGAATTGTTTATTGAAGAGTGCTCTAGTCCAGTGATGCAGAATTTCCAATCTCTGGCCCTCGCTCTTTGATTGCCGAGCTATGCAACCCTGGACTGGCTAAATGGCCTGAAATAATCAAGTTCTTTTCAATATAATTGAGAGATAGTGAATTATTAACATATTTGAAAAGGCTATGAGAATTAAATTAGATATGAAAGTCCATTGAAAATTACAAGATGAAAATATGTTAATGCCAGATATTCACATTTACCCAGAATTCAATTAATTTACCTAGAAACAGAAGAAAGGTAGAAAATAAACTTTGAGTAATAATGCAGAATCCACAATTTCTATGGTATTTATATTTCATTCTCTGTGTCTCTAAATGTATGCAAAGTTTTAGTAAAGACATTTCGTTTTATTGAAAACCTGGAACAAATTGAGGAAAGAGCAGGAGGGTAAGACTCTTGTAATGTTGTTAGATCAGGTTCTGAGATGGAGGATATGGATAGAAAATGGAAATACATGTCAAATCTGAAGGTATTTAAAAGCTGAGCTTGTACAGGACATGGAATCATTTAAGAGTTTAAGCAAGAAGGAAACATAATACAAAATCTATTTTATATATATAACTCTTGCAGTGGTTTATGGATAGATTTTTTAGCATGTTTGAAAGTAGAGTGAGGATTGACTGGAGGGAAGGAGGCCAATTATGAGGTTCAACTGAGGAAAAAGAGGGATGAAATTAAGTAACAGAATGGCAGTGATGAAAAAGAGTAAACCTTGGATATCAGCCACATTTCCATATAGAATAAAATAGGTGACTGCATTGACTCACAACTGTTATATTTCCAACATCAGAACAGTGAAATAACAAGATGGCGATGATATTGAGGCTGTAAGAAAAAAGTCATTTAACAATTATAATTTGATGAGTAAGGTACTACATTATCCTATCATAGATGGTGAAAGTGAAACTCAGTGATTAATTAGCCTGCCCAAGGTTTCACAACTACTGAGTGACAGAGTTATGATTCAGTCACTTACATAACTAAATCAGAATCGTTCTTCTTTCTATTTTATTAGTGGATTTCAAAAAACTCTAAGGACTTCCTTTGTTCCTCAGAGGCAAAGCCACATTTCAAGATAAGAAATTCAGAACTTCTGCTCCTCTGTCTATACAAGGCTTCACTTGGAAGAGCAATGGTTTTATTTGTTTTGGAAATAGACGAAAACAACACAAATGGGGAAAAAGGCCATTTATTAAGACTTTGCTCTGTAGTAGTATGGTTGACCACCATCACTTGACATTGGTGGAAGATGAGAGAGTTGAAGAAAGTAAGAGTGAAACCCAGGCCTAGAATTCAGCAACTGGTTTGATGGTGGTACCATTTGATGTGAAAACAATAGCTTTAAGGCACAGACATAGCAAATTATCAAATTAACAAAATAAAAGTGAAACCTACGCATTATATTACTCTAACTCTGGATATGTCTAGGTGCTATCAGGATGCCCAAGTGGGTTTAGAATTACTGTTCTATTTATTTCGATCATTTTATTTTTATTTTTTGTTAATATTGAGATGATTATTAACATTGCCATGATTACTCTGCCACAATTTCAAAGTCTAGGAGTGCCACAGAGAATGGAGGTGGAGAACTGCACGGCAAAGACTGAGTTCTTTCTCTTGGGATTTAGTGACCATCCAGAACTTCAGAGTGTTCTTTTTGCTGTGTTTTTCTTCATCTACTCTGTTACCCTCATGTGGAACCTTGGGATGATTTTATTAATCACAATCAGTTCCTACTTGCACGTCCCTATGTACTTTTTCCTCTGCATATTGTCCTTCATAGATGCATGTTCCTCCTCCGTCATTGCTCCCAAATTACTTGTGGACTTGCTTTCTGATAAGAAGACCATTTCTTACAATGGCTGTGCCGCACAGTTTTATTTTTGCTGCTCTTTCATTGACATGGAGTCTTTCCTCTTGGCTGCCATGGCTTATGACCACTACATAACAATCTGCAACCCCCTGCTTTATACTGTTATTATGTCCAAGAGGATTTGCTGCCAGCTTGCAATTGGAGCATTTTTAGGGGGCACCATGAGCTCAATTATTCACACCACTAACACCTTCCATCTGTCTTTCTGCTCCAAAGAAATTAACCATTTCTTTTGTGATATCTCCCCACTCTTATCTCTGTCCTGCACTGACACTTACATACATGACATTGTTCTGGTGGTCTTTGCTAGTTTGGTGGAGACCATCTGCCTTCTAATGGTTCTTCTCTCTTATGTCTGCATCATAGCAGCTATTCTTAAAACAGGTTCTGCTGAGGGAAGAAGAAAGGGGTTCTCCACTTGTGCTTCCCACCTGACTGTGGTCACTATTTACCATGGTACCCTGATCTTCATTCATTTATTTGCGGCCTAGCACTGGTCATTCACTGGAAATGGACAAAGTGACCTCTGTGTTCTATATATTGATTATACCTATGCTGAACCCCCTAATTTACAGTCTAAGGAACAAAGATGTCAAAAATGCCTTTAGGAAATTGATTAGCCAACAGTTGCTTTCTTAAAGTATGAAACGAAGCTTGACAACTTTACAACCTTTCTGTTCCTTGGCCTTTGGTTCTAACTGATGAAAAAAACAAGTTTAATGTGAATGCTCCCCAATTCTGTGGGTAATGAGGTCTCAACCACAGATTAGGGTCAGAATCTAATGTTTGGACCAGGCCTGCTCACATCATCTGTATTATGTTTAATTCTTCATCATTTTAAAGTTGAAATTTTTATAACACACCTTCATTGTTGGTAGAAGTGTAAATTATTGTTGTCTATAGAGATTAACTTCTAACATTTTCTATGAGGATAATTTTTCTAACACATGAAAATTAAATATCTGTGCGCCATTTAAACTAGAGATTCTCTTCTAGGAATTTAATCTATAAAAATTCACTACTTTCAAAAGTATTTGTTACATCACAGTTTGTAGCAGCAAATTATTTCAAACAATCTAAATGTTTATTAATAGGGAACTGATTAAAAAATAAAGTTGATTTTTTAAATATTTATTCCATAAGTAGATTTACCGTGCACATAATGTTCTATATTTCAGATTCTTACTCCTTCTCTCTCCCTAGCCTAAATTTTACCACAATTACTCCCAATATTGACTAGACCATTGATATATCACAACTGCCTTTTTGTGAAAGGAAATAAATACAATTCACTGAGACTCATTTTCCATTAATTGTTTCCATGTGAACACATGCACACTGTACCTTAGCTGTTCAAACTCTACTCACTCTAAAAACCCTTCCTTAAATATCAACTCCTATGTGATTTTTTCCTGACAGCTGATTCAATTATAGACAACATCTCAAATTATAAACCTCACTAGAATCTCTTGTGCTTCTTTTAAGACTCTCAGCATTTTCTGTCTAATTATGCAGTTAGTTGTGTCTGTTCTATTCCTTTACTATGCTTGCTATTTAACTATTATTCTTGATTTGATTCCTTGCCTCTTTATCATACTATCTTCCCCAGTGTAGATACTGAGTAAATTTTTATGAAATAAACATGAGTATGTTTACTATGGTTTGTGTATAATTTAGATTATATGCCAGTAATAGACAGGAACTATATTTTTCTCTTTTAGTATTTTTGGATCATCTCCAAAGGGGTACTATATATATACATGAGTATTACAAGATATCTTCAAGTATAGTGACTTTTTCAAAAACAATTTTCAGGGGCCAGCCTCATTGCATAGTAGTTAAGTTTGGCATGCTGTGCTTCCGTGGCCTGAGTTCATGGATTTGGATGCCGGGCACAAACCTACACCACTCATCAGCCAAGCTGTGTTGGCGACCCACACACAAAATAGAGGAAGATTGGCACAGATGTTAGCCTAGGGCCTTCCTCAAACAAAAAGAGGAAGATTGGCAATGGATGTTAGCCCAGAGTGAATCTTCCTCAACAACAACAACAAAAAACAATTTGCAAATATCAACTATATAAAAGTATAGCTCTTAGGATATTTTCTCAAGAATATATTCAGTCTGAAATCTCTTTATTTAGGCAAACAACTAAAATTTCAGAGGGAGGCTATCCTCTGAGAGGCAGAGATGGGAACTGAAACCAACAAATGGTGAAATGATACTTTGGTCAGCTTCTAGGACATGACCCATAGAGAAGGTATGGTTGGAAAGTCTAAAGTTAAAGTCCTAACACAAAAAAGTGAGTTTGAGTAGTGAGAAAAAGAATGAACTAGAGATTAAAACCCTCTGGCAATAATAAGATATGCTGGGTTCTAACTCTAGGCCACAGTTCCATTTACCACAGTGGAACCAACTTGACCAGAAGAGTTTTGTCCATCCAGATCAGTGGTGAACTAAGGCTCTGGTGAGTGTGAGTTTTCAATAGGGAAGAACAGAATGGCAGCTTGAGGGTGATGAGAAACAAATACTTCTTCCTAAGTACTGAGCAGAAAATATTCTCTGAAGTGCACGGGATCATCACAATAGGAGGACGTTTGTTCCTTTGCAGCTAAGTGTACCATTTCAGCCATGGCCCTTGAGATAGGACCATACAGAATAACATAAAATGAATAACTCTGGGGTTGACTTTATAAGCTCATTTCATGGCAATGTGGGGTCCTAACCTTAGATCAGAACAGCATCTGGTCTGAAAGTTGGAATGGTGTGGCCAACATGGGTAACTGTGAAGAAACATGCTCAATTGTAACCAAGAGTGAAGGCATGGTCAGGAAAAAGAAATCCTAAAGTAAGTTGGCTGAGAGCTCCAAACATGACTAGAGGCTAGGATCTGCACCTGGACTCTGACAGATCAGGTGAGCAGGCTCTAAAGTGGACAAAGATGGATCCTGGAGACTTCAGTTCATGACATGATGCCATGAATGATTCCTTCTTTTCTTTTAGCATCAGAGATTTTGTCCCTGATAGGGAATTAGTTGGCTATGGTCCCAGAGCTAACAGGTAAATGATATTATATAGATTTGAACTCAGGACTGTCTCACTTCAAAGTCTGGCTCCTACTGTAGACTCTTTCCCATCTTTATCATTTTCCTAAAATGAATAAAAAACAAAAACAAAACACTCTGCTTTCCTAACCATCTGTAAAGGCTATTAAGTCAAAGTTTTCAAGGGAAAAGGTAAAGGAAAAGGAGAATATATTTTCCTTACACATTTATGTGAAAGATGGCCAATGAGGTTAATTTTACATAAAATATGCTTAATTTTTATAGATATGAATATATTTAATGTATTTTTAATAAAGTACATTGAGTTGGAAAGAGGTTTGGACAGTGAATGATAGGTCCTGGTGTGTGACATATTCTATGAAAAACAAATAAATCATTTAAGGTTATAAAAGAAAATGTTTATGAGAAAACGAAATATTTTTGTCTAAAACTGTTCAATTTGTAATATAAGACAAATTACTTGCTAAAACTTGCATGTTCTAACATGTGTTTTTATTCCTATTATGTTTTGACTGCATAACACTCAGCACATTTTATACTCTAAAGAGATATATAAATTAGGGAAGATGACCTGAATGAAAAACCTGTATAACCCATTGATCTTTCCTCCCAGGAACCGGAAAGAGTGTTCCCATGTTCCTTTCATGACGACAACCTAAAATAAGGTGAATACTCTTGAGAAGCTAAAATTGTGTTATGTTTTTCACAACTGGATTAATTACCACTTGATTACAGCGTGAACAACATATTCAATTAACTTAATGAAGATTTTGGAATAGATTGCAGGATTACCAAGCATCCAACCACTCAGCAACGACCACTATTAAAATTTTGTTTGCAATATGATTTCAGTTTATTTCACAGATACACAGAAAGCCAATATAAATTATTACAAATGGAACTCTAAAAAAATACTTTTCATTCTTTTTCCTGGGAACATATATTTATGTCAATAACTCTTCCTTAACAACTTAAATATAATCAATTGGGCACTTTAAGTTTTCTTTTTTTATTTTAACTAGTATAATGCTATGAACACATAGGAGAAATGGACTCCTTTTCTCCAGTTCCCTTTGAGAAAGAAGGTCCAGATACATTACCACTAACTTCCATTCAAGCAGTTTCTGTAAAGTTGTCAATGGCACCAAATCTGTTCTCCTGAGTGAGGGCAAGAAGGGAAATCCACAGGCTGAAGTGAAGACTGTGGGGTGCAATACAAATCCAGAGCTGCTGATCCTGGGGATGTCTGTTGATGTAATTGAGGAAGAATGTTGCAGAGTACTCTGAGAAGATTTTTAAATTGAAGAATCTCTGTCCCAGATTCTTATTTCAGCCAAGGGCAAAAGATAACAAGTGCAGACGGATATAATCTAAAATGAACGTACTTGAATAAAATTAAAGAAAGTAGTTCTTTTCTTGGTAAATTTTAAAAAGTTCATTTTTCCATCAGTTTTTCAGGCTACTCCCATTCATTCATTCAATAAATATTTTTAAATGGCATCTTAGAGCTGAGCATCGTAAATAGCAAAGCAGAAAAATGGTTAACAAGACAGCCAAGGGCCATGCCGTTATGGAACTTTTAGTCGAGGGAAGGAGATTTCTTTTTTATTCTTATTTATTCATTTACTAATTATAGATTTCTGAGTGTTATGATGATACACTTACAGAGCGACACTAGTACATCGGAAGGAGGCACCCAAACCTAATTTAACCCACTAACGTTCCCTTCTGTCTCAACAAGTTTATTAAACTCATTGTTTAAAGACAAATTGGAATGTTGATGAGGGTAAGTTGACTAGAAATGGGGACATAGTTTCTACGCCCATTTTATATCACAGAGGCATACCCATGAACAAAGAAGAGAGGTATAAAACTATGCTTTTTGCAAAATCAAAGTGAACCTATTAGTACTCATCCTTGGTTTGGAGAGAAGAGTAAGATAAGTCATGACTTCTTTCTACATTCAATTTAAGCACAAAGGTAAGTAACAGGAAATATCCAGAAGATTGTACTGGTGAGACTACAGAAATCCATGTCAAAGTCCTTGGACTTTAGGTCTCAAAACCTTTAAATAAATACTTTTATGTGAACACCTGAAATCGCCCAGAACATAATTTAGTGTTAATTACTTTTTCAGAGCACCATTCACATCCTTATTCCTTAAGCTATAGATCAGTGGGTTTAACAGAGACAAAAACTGTGTAGAAAACGGAGGCCATTTTGTCTGTGCCCATGGAGTAACTTGAGCTAGGTCTCAAATACATCAACAGAAGTGTGCCATAAAATATAGCCACAGTGGCTAAGCGGGAGGTGTGTGTAGTGAAGGCTTTCCTTGGCTGAGTTGATTCTAAGATGGTAGTTATGATGTAGCTGTAGAATTATGCTCTACCTATTTGTGAATTTTCCTATTTTCTTCTTCTATGTGTTTTCTAGTTTCCTATCATTGTGTGCTTGGTATGATTTTAAACTTCTGTGGCATTTCTGAATGGAAGCTCTGTTGGCTATCAGAGCTGGGATTTTTGGGGGCATGTTCCTCAAGTAGCAGCCACAAAAGCTGAGGTGCAGATGCACGTACAAGCTCCTTCCAGGGATATACTTGCGACTTGGAGGGGGCAAGAGTGAGAAAGTGGCAGAGGTGTCCACATGTTTTTCTGGGCTCCAGGGAGGATCTCAGTCAGCCACAAGACGCATGCTAAATTAGCAGCCTGTCCCTCAGGCAGCAGCTTTTAATGTATGCATATAGAATCCATTCAGGGAAAGACTTAGAGATAGGCTTTTCTGCCCTCTATTCTGAACTCTGGTGTGATAGCTGCAACTATTTATGGCTTCTCTTAATAACTACTTTTTTATTTGCTACACTCTTGTGGGCCTTGTGGAAACAAGCCCCATTGGCTCTCAGGGCTAGAGGATTTGGAGATCTGCCCCTCTGTTGAGAGTCTTAGATGTTGGGACTCTAGTTGTGGGGTCCAAACCCTTTACTTCTGAGGGAGAAACTGAGAGTCAGAGGTTTCCTTCCAATTGTATGCCCCTGTGCTGCAGGTTGGATTTATTACAACAATTTATCTTAGTTTCGCCTAGCCAATTCAGTATGGATATTTTTTCATTCTTCTGATGTGTAGGAGTCACTTGCTAGTTTCTCGATTTCCTTCAGAGGAAATTGTACCATGTGTAGCTGTTCATTTGGTGTGTCCACAGGGAAAGGGCAGTTCAGGAGCTTCCTATTTCACCATCATTAAAGACTTCCCTTTAATCCCCCAAATGCTTTATTTGGACAATAATATTTTCCATCAGTCACTGGGGACATGTGAGAAGGATGTGATGTAGAGAGACTAAGAAGGGGGAGAGGATGATGAAAATTGAAGTAGACAGGCTAGAAAACATCAAAAGCTTTGGATGTGGTATTCCCTATTTATGTAGAACATCAGGATAAAAGAGTCATTATAGGATATCTGCCCAAGCATCTATTTCAGTCATGTATCTCCTAAAAATAGTCCCTATAATGTATTATTCAACCTAACAAATTCAGGGAGAGGAAGCCCACACTTAATTCAGTCAATTCTAAGTTTGGAATTTCAGTTTTGAGCTTAAAATTCTCTTGTCTTTAATTCAAACCCTCTCATTCTGATAAAACTGTTAATATGCAGATAAAATCAGTCTTCAGATTCTACAATATATATTTGCCATAAGGAAGGGAGGTAAGTTAATTAGATGACATATTTACATCCTCTAAATTAGCGGCCATCAACGGAAATCCCATTTTTCTTAGACAATAAATTTCAAACAATGTTTTCTACCATGCTGCTACTCATAAGTAACAATTCCAGAAGAGTATGTATTAATTGAGGAAATATAGTTCAGCTGAAAATCCTTAAAGCCTTTTGTCAAAAAAAAAAAAAAAAAAAAGAAAGAAACAGTGTCCATAGGATGTTTTCCATCATAAAACTATGTGATAGGTCACAATGTCCCTTAGAAAATCAGAGAATCTTTTTGGGCTTTACTTCCATTTTGAAATGTTTTCCCACAAAGGCATTTTACAATGGCAGCTAAAAAAATCCAAGACATTCAGTGGCCGTTGATTTCTATAGTTGTAATGGATAATAAAGACTGACCTTGAGTCTTCCAAGGTCTGTCAAATATATGACCATATCCGTGTTGTCTCAACATGCGGATTCAGTGCTTTAACCATCAGAAGCCATAACAGAGACAGATGAAATAGATAAATATCAAAAACACACATAGACAAATGCTCTTTACTTCAAGTGTAATTAACATATATGTCTTTACAGATCTATTACTTTAGTATCCACAATCACTTTATGTACTTTCCTAAAAGTTATAAAATATATATATATATATATTCAAGCTGCATACCACAACTTAGTTAATTTTATGTTACTGACAACTAATAAAAGCAGTCAAAAATGTTATGCACAGTTTTACTTTATTGGATACATGTTTGTTTTGCCTTTTGATGTCCCAAACACTATGCAGGAGCTTTAGATAACAGGGATGGAATCCTCAGTCCTTGAGCAAAGATTGTTCACAATTTCATATTAGAGGCATTAATCTAATAAACAGGGTGATATTAAAAGAATGCTTAAAGGAGATAGTTGTCTGTGAACTGAAAAAAGGCATTTAACTAGAGCTGAGAAAGGTGAGGAATGGAAGAGAAGCTTCCTGGAGGAAGTGATGGAGGAGCTGATAGTAAATAATTACAGCACAAGTGCTGGCCCCATGGCCGAGTGGTTAAGTCCGCACACTCTGCTTCGGTGGCCCAGAGTTCAGATCCTGGGCACGGACATGGCACTGTTCAGTAGGCCATGTTGAGGCAGTGTCCCACATGCCACAACTAGAAGGAACCATAACTAAAATACACAACTATGTACTGAGGGGATATGGGGAGAAAATAAAAGCAGGGGGAAAAAAAGAAGATTGGCAACAGATTTTAGTTCAGGTGCCAATCTTTACAAAAATAAAATAAATAAAATAATTACAGCACAATGATGTAATTTACCAAGGCACTTTACATGGCTCTTTATAACCTATCCTTGGGATTCTTTAATGCTAAAATGTTACCAAACTGGCCACCTCAAGACTTCTGTAACTGTCAGACCCTCTTCCTAGAATCCTTTCTGTTCCCCAAACTGCACTTTTTTTTTTTTTGAGATCTAAGACTATTCAAATATTCATCTCCATCCAGGGAAGCTTTTCTTCTACTGACTAGATTTTGATATTTTTTCTAGATTTTTAACCTCCAGTTTTTTACTTTATGAAAGTTTTGAGCCTTAATATGAATTATTTGAGTCTTTAGTTAATTAAAGTTTATTTATTTTTCTAGACTATAGGATTCATTTGTATAGAAACTACTGGATTCATCATGAACTCCAAAGCATCTAGATGCGCAAAGAGAACATAGTGATATTTAACACATAAATACAGATACTCATTTATTTAAATGTGAGAAAATTATGTCTCTCTTGCATCATATTATATAATTTTATGAAAACAACAATCATTAAATGCATGTGAGTGTGTGTGTGTACACATAATATACGTACTTAAAACAATCTTTTATTTTTCAATTTTTCTAGGGCCTCTTTCACATCCTTGTTCCGTAGGCTATAAATCAGAGGATTTAACATGGGAATCACAAGGGTGTAAAACAATGAGGTTATTTTGTCTTGATCTAAGGAGTATAAAGAACTCGGTCTAAAATATGTAAAGAGCATAGTTCCCTGGAAAATTGCTACAGCAGTTAAGTGGGAGGAGCAGGTGGAGAAAGCTTTGAACCTCCCTTCAGCTGAGTGGATCTTCAAGACTGATATGATAATATAACAATAAGAGACAAGAACCCCTGAAATGGTGCTCAGTTCAATGAAGCCAAAAACAGTGAATAATACCAACAAATTGACTTGTGTATCAGTGCAGGAAAGGAGGAAAAGTGGTGGTAAATCACAGAAGAAATGATTAATCTCATTTGACCCACAGAAACATAAGCGGAAAGTTAATGTGGTGTGTATCAAAGCATCTGCCATTCCCACGAGATAAACCCCGGCCATGAGCAGAGAGCACACTCTATTGGACATGTTGACTGCATAGAGCAATGGGTTTCTAATGGCCTTGTATCTATCAAAGGCCATCACGGCCAATAATAGACACTCAGAATCTACAAAGGTACACGAGATGAAGAATTGCAGAGCACAGCCAAGGAAGGGGATTGATTTGTTCTTGGCAAATATGTCCACCAACATCTTGGGACCAATTGCTGTGGAATAGCAGAGGTCACAGAATGAGAGGTGGCTGAGGAAAAAGTACATCGGTGTGTGCAGTTGGGAATCCATTCTAATTAAAATGATCATTCCAAGATTTCCCAAAAGATTAATGAGATAAACAACTAGAAACATAGTAAACAGGATCACTTTCATCCCAGCGTTATTGGAAATTCCCAAGAAAATGAATCCATTCAAGGAGGAGCAATTTTCGCCAACCATTCCTCTTTGTTCTTACCTAAATTTATGAAGAAATAATCCAAAAAATGATAGATACATTTTAACTTTTCTGGACATCCACATATATCTGAAAGGCAGAATACAGTTTCTTTCTATAATTGTTTTCTAATACTCAAAAAATTATCCAGTCATGTACCCAGTCTTTAAAGAAGGATTGCTATATATTTGATAATGGTAAAAAATAAATAGAGACAGATATTGGAAAATTTTTATCTGAGTTACATATCATTCATGATCTATGTGATTTTGTATAAGATTTATTTCTCCAGGCTTTAACTTTCTTATCTATGGCAGTAGATTTAGATGAATTAATATCACAATTCTGCATTCAATATAATATGGAAGAGACAACAATGTTAGTGGGACCAGGTTATGAGATGTAGGACTGAGCATTTTCTAAGCCTGAAAATAGTCAAATGGAAGCAAAAAATGATTACCATTGTTATGTTCCTCAAAAAATATGATTGGCTTAAAAGACTTGATGTTAATTCTAGAAACAATGAATACCATTACCTAATAATAATGAAATGATTACTTTACTGTTCCTGCTCTGTTACCTTTAGTTTTTGGTGAGACATGAAATAAGCATTAAACCTCTCCTCTAGAAATCTGTTATTACTCTGTCGCAATACTCATTCCCTGTTTGTGGGAGTTGTCTGGTGCCAAGAGATGACCCTCTTGACCAAAGAAAAGTGCTAAAAAGAAGTGAGAATGATAGAATGTAACACATGCATTTGCATCTCTTTGGTTTTTCTATAGATGCTTAAATTTTAAAAATGTAAACAGGATGAGGGACAATAAACGTTCCTGAGACATATAGGCTTCTCTTCTTTATGGATGTGTATATTTATGTGTATGTCATGTGTTTGCATGTATATATGTCTTTGTTGATATATGAGAATAGGAATGTTGCTGATTTATTTTTTCTTAGAGTTAAGTAAATATAGCATGTGGTTCACATGGAGGTGAGTATGCATGTTGCTATTTGTAAGGTGCTATCTAAATTATTTCTGAAATAAAAAAACTTAAATTCATGTACATACTTCCCCAGTGATAAACAGTTCTCCTGTGACCCTGGATTAAAATAAAATCATTAAAATGTTATTTTGTGGGTCCTAATAATTTCAGTCAGTTCAGTTCTGAGAAAAAATATAATTTTTTGATGATAGGCTGCTCAGTTTATTAAACTGTGTAAGCAGATGTAAAGTCAATCATTTACAAATTTCTCTTTTTTCAAAAATATCCCCACTATTTCTTAAATTTGGAGACTCAGGAACCTACCTGAGAGGAGCAGTGCTTTCTGTACTCGCTACATGTAGCTGAAAAGTAGGCAGATGGCATTTTATTTTACCAGGTAGCATTTGGGACTTAAATCTCTGAAGCTTCCACCCTCAGGCTTCAGTGTATGCTAACATGGGATTAATTATATTCCTTGTTCTGTATTTTCCCCTGTGAGTACAGCAACAACTTTAGCACAAACGAAGCTTATTTCTTCACTATTGTCAACACGTTCATCTGACAGTAATAGAAGTGAAAATTACTTTTTTGTTGAGCTTGACATTGACACTGAATCTATACTCTCTGTCTCCAGTCAAAGCAGCAATTCAATAAAATACAAAATGATCCTCTACTTAGTAATTTCCATCGCCTTTCTATTTTTCATTTTGTTTCTCTCATTTTTGAAGCATTATCTTTCACCACCTCATTTAGGAATATTGCTATTCTTTGATGCTACTATTTTTATTGAGACATAATTTTATATACTATAAAATTTACCCTTTCTATGTATGCACTCCTTTAGTTTTTGTATTTTCACAAAATTGTGCAGCCATCACCACTATCTAATTCCAAAACATTTTTCCTCATCTTAGTAAGTAACTCATACTCATTACCATGCAACTCCCCTTCTTGCCTCCCCACTACTCCTGGCAACCACCAATCTGCTTCCTGACTATAGGAGATTGTCTATACTGGGTAACTCATATCTTGGCATTATATATTATATGGGGTGTTTTATTCTCATTAGTGGTCTTCTTTTACTTAGCATAGTGTTTTTAAGGTTCATCCATGTTTTAGCAGTTTCTGAATTTCTTTTTATATGGCTGAATTATATTTCAATTTTTGAATGTGGCACATTATCTATTCATCAGTTAATGGCCATTTAGGTCTTCTCTACTTTTTAGTTGGTATTAATAATGATGATTAAACATTCCTGTCAATGGAAACTATAAAGGTCACTTTCTTCAACAAGCATTGTCTCATTCCAATCCCCAAAATGCATCTCATCCATCCACACTTTGTTGATTTTATGACTCTATCACATTCTCTACATTTAGTAGACTATTTTTTTAATTATGTTTATTTTATTCATATAAAAATCTCTATTACATTTAAGAGTTTATAAATCCATTCAATTTTTAATTTTATATTCCCCAAAGTCCCTAGAACAAGGATTTGCAAAGGTAATTGTACCCTAAATATTTAATGTTAAATATTTTAAGTTTCTTGAAGTGGAGGCTGGAGTATGAATAGCAATACACTAGCTTTGGGAATTTTTATCTGCTAATATAGTTCCTATGTGTAGGGATGATTCAGTCAAAAATTTTTCCATGGATAATCATTTTTCTGGGATACATTTAGTTTGCTACTATCCATACTAGTTCTTTAAGTAATTGAGAATAGCAGTAAGTTTGAATTTCATATCCTCCCCAAATACTTCCCAAGAGATGACAATGGAATTCTCCATACTTCTTAAACCTTGATTATCCATCTTGGAATCTGTTGTGACTGGGCTACTTCCCAAGGTCCCAGAGCTAACTCTGCTTTCACAAACACAATAACGATTGAAACGCCTGTCACTCTTCCTTCTATGTGGTTGCTGTTCCAGTGCTGCTTCATTCAGTGGCTTTGTAAGTATGTGCAAAACAAAGAATAAAAAGGTTGCACATTTTCTCATGTATTTACTTAAAGTGTTAAAAACTCTTAATAAAAGAATCTGGAAGGGGAAACCTCAAAGTTCTGCAATGGACTATGATAGTTTGGGCAATTAAAGACGACTGCACACATCATTACACCGTTTTCCTTAGAGGCATAGTTCCTATATATCCTCCTGTTGAACTTGTGCTTTCCTTCAACCACTTTGACTAACAGAAGTAAGCAGAAATGCTATATGTCTCTGTTGAGAGCTTCCACATAGGAAGTCCAACTATCCTTCTGGATAAACCATATGACCGACTCTGAGCCTACATGGAAGGGTACCAGCTGAGTCGATCTTTCTAGGCATTCTCATCCTGGTGCCAGTTATGAAAGACCTTATAGCCTGTCTCAACTTTCAGTTGAATACTTCATTGTGACCTCAGTCAACATAAGGAAGATAGAATAATTGACCAATGATCACTGTTTTAAGCCATGCAATGTTCATACAGTAAAACGCAACCAGAATAGTATAGAGAGAATATAACCAGAGAGAAACTTTATTTCAGAAAGCATTTATTTTTACCATCATGTAGTTTTTCATGCACACACAGATATATATATTCTACAAAAAAAGGAAGCTTGTTTCTAGACTCAATTCTTTAACTATCTTTTTGTCTTTGATTCATCAGAATACCATCCAAATTTTTTATTTCTAAGTTTCCTTAGCAGAACTAATGAGTCTAGAAAGTTCAAACTAAAATTTCCAGTACTAAATGGCTATGAAGAAATCCCAAAAGCAACGAATGAAAGCCTAACACATTCTGAGATGAGTACCTAAAATCAACCCTAAATTGCATTAATAGTGAGAATAGGTGTGGTTTGCAAGAATATCTGGATTCTATTAACAATTTTGGAAATGGGCAATAGGAAAAATGTACTGACTTTACACCTGCGGTATACACTCACTTTTACAATGATGGCTGATTCACAAATATTAAAGTTATCACTATTCATCATATAGTTTCCTCTCTGTTTAGTGAGTCAAAACAAGAATTTCTATAAATAAGAATGTATGATGCACTTAAGTTTCCTTAACAATTATTTTATTAACTCCTTACAAGAAATGAGTGATACTGCAATAGCAGTTCAGATACGTGTTATATTCAATGGTAAACCAGTAACATGAGGAACGTTGGCGATAGAGAAGTGTCCCCAGAACACTGATGTGTATATAGTATGGCAATTTTATCATGTGGCCTAAAAAGAAAAAATAATGTCAGTAAGCCACATTGTTTGCCCTCCAGGAACACGATGCAGTATGTGTATGTATGTATGCAGTCTTTGTAAGTGTGTGTGTGTTTCTATATGCATGGACACACATATTGAATTGAGGTGAAAGGAGATTGGTTGCATTAGATTTGGTATCCTGTTTCTGTAGCAACTGTTACAGTATTCGTTCAATTTTGCTTAATAATTGGTAGGGATAATATTTATAGTCAATTTTATAGCATGTACACACACACGTGCACAAACATACACAAACACACACACACCTATGGAACATTTTCTATATAGTGCTCCATGTATGTGTGCATGCTTGTGCAAACTAAAAATAAACTTTTTGCTAAAATATGGCAGAAAAAAACAGTAAGAAGATATATTAAGATTTCCTACGCAAATCAGACAGGTGCATCCTGAATTCAAATCAAGCATCATTTATGGACATAATTTAACACCTAGCAATTGCTTTTAAAGTTTGTAAATATTCATAAGACATAATATCATCATCAAACTCCTATTCTGAGTTCAGATCTTTTTTATGAAATGTGTTACATACCTCCAGAGAAAAGTCTACTTGAATGGAAAATGACTAATACTGTATTATATTTATTACTACTGAACACTTGAACATTACTAACATTTGTGTGGAAAAAAAAATGAGGTGGAGATGGCTGAATTGCCCAATTCCGGGGAGTAAATAGAAAATAAAAAAATGTAGTGGCTCCTGAAATTGTGCAACATGGCAACTCTCCAGGATACCCTCCATATTGGTCACATTCTGAGTGAATCAAGACAGACTACTTCAAAGAATAGATTGCCATGCTTCACATTATGTTCCCAATATTAAGATACCAAATGTACTCCTGTGAGAGATATTTTATTAAGAGCTCAAACAATATAACTAATTGCTAATAATTATATACCATTTAAACTTAAGATACTGATGCATTTGTGTATTCAAGATGCTTGCTATCACTGTTTAGTTCTCTGGTACACATTTTGAGGATGTAGAATTTTCCTTGGTCTTTTCAAATTAGTTTTACCCTCAGCTGCTTTCATGTCTTCAGGAATGTGAAAATCCCTCAGATTACATTTTGTTCAAACAGGATGTAACTGTAGCTTCTTATACAGGGCTGCTTTTCCAGACCCTGTAGACTAACTTCCCTTCAATCTACCCCCTCCCAATGATGTAAACTTGAGTCTGTGGAGCTACAATATTATTATAAACTGCATAACTTAATTTAACTCTCAAATGGATCTGTTTCACTAAGAATAGAATTCTTAAATAATTGAAAAAAGACAATCTGTAGGAGAAATTTTATACATCAGATACAAGCAAGTGAGAAAAATTCACATGTAAGGGTTTTCAGATGACACTAAAGCAATGCTATGTAGGCATATGACTACCTAGAAGATCACATTCTTCAGAAAATAGTTGTCTGTCCCTGAAACATTAAGCATTATGACACAGATTTTATTTCCTGATAGTGGCCCCAAAACACAGTTTCCCTGCCGCTGGAGGAAAGATTAGAAATGCCTGTGGGTGGATAAAAACATTGTTGTTCTGCAAGCAAGACAGCACTTTGAGTAAGATGAAGATTAATTATATACTGAGCTATTCAAGGAAATTAGGCACTATATTAATTTTACAAATATATTATGAACACATTGTGTACAAGGAACTGATAAATTAAAAAAAATATATATCTTATCATTGCCTACAATCTGATAGTGAATAGACTTTGTTTTGTGGAAATTTGTTTATAGTGTAATATGCATATGGAAAACTTTCACTGAAGAAAGTATACTGCAACTAAATTTTCAGAGCTGAAAAGATCCCCCCACCCAACCAGGCCAAAAACACATTAGTAGCATCTTAGAAATCATCCCCACACCCATCACAAATTGATGTACAGCATGATAGGTTAGTTTTCATGTTTTTGAGGTATATAGTAGTACAATCATACAGTTTTATGCTTTTTTTGTCTTGCTCGTTTTACTCAACTCGTTTACTATGTTTGTGAGATTTTTCCATGTTGTTACATGTGGAAATAGTTAACTCATCCTCATTGCTGTGTAGTTTCCAATGTACAAACTTACCAAAGGTATTTATCTAATTTGGAACAGGAGTCAGCAAACTATGGTTCATAAAGTTTTATTGGCATTCAGACGCATCATTTTATTTATATATGGTTGAGGTTTTTTTGTGTGTCTGTGTGATACAAGAAAAATCCTGAGTGATTATGACAAAGAGTTTATGGCCTGCACACTCTAAAATATTTATGACTTAAAACTTTTAGGAGAAATTTGTCAATTCTTCATCTATTGTGTTGGTAAAAATTTGAGTTGCTTTCAGTTTTGTGTTATTGTCAATAAGGCAATGGTGAATATAACTGTACACGTCTTTGGGTGGACAGATTAACTCATTTCCCTTGGGTATAAATCTAGGAAAAGAATTTTGACATCAAGCACATTTATATGTCTAGATTTAGTAGATACTTTTGTACAGTTTTACAAAGTAAAGTGCTAATCCTCATTTTCTATTCTAAATGTGTAAGAGCAACAGTTACTCCACATCCTCACCAATATGCGATATTTCCATTCTCATTTTAACCAACCTGTAGTTGAGTCATAATACTACATTTAGGTATTTATTTTTGTTTCCTTGAATACAAATAAAGTTGGATATTTGCTTCTATGAAATGTCTATGAGTTTCTGAATTTGAATAACACGCCACTGAAAAGGGTCATTTTTAAGTGTTTGATCTTCTGAAATTCATACTATCTGGCTGGCTTTATTGTCACCACTATTTGAGGTTGAAACAGCCAAGAGATGCAGTACAATTCTTTGGTGTTAAAAAGAAGAGACATCTATTTTTCTTTTTCAAAACCTTTCCAGTACTGGGATGGGTTTACACAGTAGTAGATTCATATTTCATTGAGACAAATTGCATCAGATGGAAAGGATCTTAGAGCTAATCTAGATGAATTCCCTATTTTACATAAGGGTAACATGGGTATAGAAAAAAAGAGTGACATGTTAAATACCATAGTGATTTAGAGTTGCATTATTACCTGGTTCATAGTGTGTTTCTGGAAAGAGAGATGTCCAGGGAGGTTAAAAATTACCACCTCTGACTTTAAAACTGGACCACTTACTTATTGGGTTATTGAACATTCTTACTGCTCTATTTCTAAAAAATATAGTTACATACCCTATCCCCATAATGTATCTGTCTGTTCTCTGTATTAGACTTATACCCAATCCTACTTTTGATATGTCATACTTACATTTAAAGATTCAATGGCCAGGATGAAAGAAGGAGTCAAGATATAAAACTTGACTATAATATTAACCAACTACACACAGTCATTGATAACATTGTATTTGGACAAAGATATTTGCCATCAGTCATTGGTGGATGTGTGAGAAGGATGTGATGTGGAAAAACTAACAATGGAAGGGGATGATGATCATTGCATTTTGCAGGGAACACTCATTCATTTATTCAATAAATGAATAAATTTATTTTGAATGTCATCCTGTAGTTGAGTATCGTAAACTGCAAAGTAGAAATATTGGAGGACAAGACAGACAAGGGACTTACATTTATGGAACTTTGAGGGAGGGCAGGACTTTTTAATTTATTCTTAGTTATTAATTTATTACTTATAAACTTCTAAGTGCTACAATAGAACATTTATAGGGTGATAATAGAACAAAGGAAAGACACAAATAAATGTAATGTAACCCACTCACACTTACTCAGACTAAGCAACTTTATTAAACCATTGGTTTAAAAAAATATTGGAACCTTGGAAACTTAGAAGAGAAAGTTGAGTTGACATGAGGGGAGGGATTGCTCTGCCCATATTTCCCTGGATAACAACCATGAACACAGAAGGGAATTATAAACAGACCTTCTTTGCAAAACAGGAAAATTATTCTATTACAACTCTTCCTTAGCTTGGAGACAAGGATAAGATCAATACTGAAGGCTCTCTACACTCAATGTAGGCACAATGATAACCAATAACAAATATCTAGAAGGTGTATTGGTGAGACTACAGGAAGCTATGTCAAAGTACCTGAACTTTAGCTCTCAGAATCTTTACATAAATATTTTTTGGTGAAAAAGCAATTTTACCCAGAAGATAATTTAGTGATGATTGATTTTTTTCAGGGCACTTTTCACATCATTATTCCTTAAGCTGTAGATGAGTAGGTTTGATATAGGAATGGCAAGTTTATACAAAACAGAGGCCATTTTGTCTGTGTCCATGGAGTAAGATAACCTGAATCACAAATACATGAACCAGCGTGTAACATGAAATATAGGCACAGTGGTTACGTGGGAGGTGCATGTAGAGAAGCATTTTCATCTTCCTTCCGCTGAGTTCATTCTAAGGATGGTAGTTATGATGTAGCTGTGGGAGAGGAGGACAGTGATGATGCTGTATCCCAGAACACAACTACCAAAAGTGAACACCACAATCTCATTGACAGTTATGGCTGAAGTAGACAGAGCTAGTGAGGGTAGGATGTCCCAGAAAAAGTGATTGATGACATTAGAATTACAAAATGGCAAATGAAATGTGCAACACGTGGATTACTGAATCAACCAAACCTTCCATATACACGATGGCCACTAGCTGGGTACCGACTCTCCTGGACATGGCTATTGTATAAAGAAGAGGATGGCAAATGGCTACATAAAGGTCATATTCCATGATGGCCAATATGAGACATCCCGCATTTGCAAAGGCCCCTCAAAAATACATCTGAATGGCATGTAAATTATATGGAATCATTTTTTGCTCAGATAAGAAATCAGCCAGCATTTGGGGAGTGAAAGTAGAGGAGTAGCCAACATCACAGAATGACAGATTGCTCAGGAAATAATACATGCGCATGTGGAGTCTGGCACCCTTCTGGAGCACAGTATCATCCCTAGATTGGCAATCACAATTATGTCACAAGCCAGCAGAAATAGAACAAAGAGCCCCTGCTGCACATCCTGTCTGTCAGAAAGTCCTAGGAATAGGAAGTCAGTAAACACAGTGCAGTTCTCAACAGCCATCACTCAGGTCTGGAAATCCCTGGTTAAGAAAGAAATGGAAGTGGAGGGTAATATCATAATATTATCTTAACGGTTAAACTGCCATTCCTTTCTATTTTTCAGCAATTAGAAAAAAAGAGATTGCTAAATCCGTTGTTGGTAAACTTATCTCCCTGAAATGTACAATTGCATATAAATTGATAAAACAATAATAATAATACTGCTTCCATTTGTATAGCACTGTAAAGAGTTTGTAGGACACTTTCATCCAAATTAAACACGTTATTTCTACACCAACCTATGTAATATTTATGATAATTTTTGCTATTTCTATCTTACAGATTAAGAACTTGAAGTCCTGGGGCTGGCCCTGTGGCCTAGTGGTTAAGTTCACGCGCTCTGCTTCTGCGGCCCAGGGTTTCGCTGGTTCAAATCCTGGGCGTGGACATGGCACCATTTGTCAGGCCATGTTGAGGCGGTGTCCCACATGCCACAACTAGACGGACCCACAACCAAAAATAAATACATAACTATGTACTGGGGGCTTTGGGAGAAAAATAAAATCTTAAAAAAAAAAATGAACTTGAAGTCCTCAGAATCACGGCAATAGTTCTTACAATTACTTGGTCTAGACAATCTACATATGACGACATGATGGTTTTTGTTTTCAAATTTCTAGAAATGTTGTTGTATCCTGTAATAGAAAAGCATAGTTAAGTGACAGATGCAGGTAATGAGATATTTCTTTGTTTTTCCTACAAAATTGTGCAGCAGCAGAGCTATGGCAGGTTCCTCCATATAACACACTCCCACTTCCCCGTTAGGCCCTCAGGTCCTATCCCGCCTACTGAGTCGTATCCCGTCATTAACAAGGGATAGAGATCATCTGTGGTCCAGGACCCCCTGGAGCAGGGAGGGTGGTGTCTGCTAGAGAAGAGCGTGGATGAGTCTCCATGAGTGATGCACTAGAGTGCGCAGCCAAGAAACGCCAGGGGTAATCAGGCTCCCTCTGACAGCTGCTGTGGCTCAGGGGAGATTATGAAGAATTTTTGGGAGCTAATTGTAGAGATGCAAGTAGCACAAATGACAGAGAGGCAAGAAAGGGAGTTTGGTTACTGTGTGAGTCCCGCTGCCCTAATTGACCAGAATTTGCATGATCTATTCACCAGCAGGTCAGATGTGTAAGACACATGATAAAAGTGTTTCTGTGACCACTGTCCCATGATCTCAGAGAGAGTCTGAACTGTCCCCCATCCCAAGCCTAAAAATTGTAACAATGTTTTATTCCTTTCTTTGATCCCTGTTTCTCTTGAATATCTCTGAAATCTGTCTCCTTTGGTTTAAATGAGTTGGTTGTCCTTGGGAGGCTAATTGAATTCTATGCCCCACTGTTATATTTTATCCAAACCAATTATGTTATATATAATGTCATTTGTGACCTCCTCTGTTCTGTGAGAATATAAGGAAGGTGGATTTGAAGGGAGATGAAGGAGAGAAAAAGGACATCTGAATATTGATCTAGTGATCAATGTGCAGGTTTCTAAAAACTTGACCTGAACTCGCTAAAATATCTGTCCCTATAGACACATCTTTAAACAAATATTTTCCTTAAAAATAAAAAGATTTTATAGCAATAAAAGTGGAGGTAAGAAATACAAAACGATAAAAAATTTCCAATCACCTTCACAATCCATGATCGCAAATTATTGTAAGCCCTGCAATCTATGTACATAAGTTTTAAAAATAAATAGATCAATAGAAGTAGTTTAAATAAATGTTTGTGTTATATTTCATACCTTCCTTTGGTTTTATAACATGCTTTCAGTTGAAATAGGATAAAAGGACTAAAGAAATTTAAAACATGAATCAAAGAAACCACAAAAAATATTAGTGCCTGGCCCCGAACTACTGACTTCTTTGTTGCGCACAGGTCTATCTACAGCAGGGTTCAGTGTTGTCTCCCGACTGACCTGGCTTACATAACTCTCTCTGTGTCTGGTCTCTTGGTGTTGAACACTTGTTGTCTGAGGAATAAGTGACAGATGTAATAATGTGATTTATCATCTGATATTTTTTACAAGCAGTGTGACTCAGAAAAACACAGACCTTTTATAAAAAATTCCTTTCATTAATATCTTTCTGCCCAATATTGTACTTATTCACCCGTGGTAAATGAACCCAGTCAAAGAACATCCTTATTTCCAGTTCACCAATTCCTATATGTGCGTTTGGTTTCATTTCCGTAATTTATAAAATAAATACATGCCCACTCACACTCACACACTTACACAGATAAACATATACAAACATTCTCCCCTTAAACACATTTACAAATAATTTTTGTAAAAACAGGAGAAACTACTGATAATCACATTGCCTAGGGATAATTGTTTAGTTTTTAAACAAAAAAGATGTCAGAGTACATATACTTTATAAATATAAAACAGTATCATGATTAGAGGTAAAGTCCCTTTCTATTAATGTATTCTAATTGATTCAATCTATAACTTGCTAAGGGCCACTTAGCTTATATACCATTCTTTGTATCATATAAACCCTGATGTTAGTAAAATTTTACATACATAATTTACCACAGCCAGAGTCTTCTTTAAAATAAATTCTAAGAAATAGCCTTTAAGAGCAAAGAGATTTGACTTAAATAAAAGCAATTTGGCATTATCATAGTCAGAGTTTATATTATCTAATTATTACCACATATTATCATATATTTCATATATTATCACATACGTCCTGACTTTTGTCTAATAAACCCATAATATCATACAGATATTGAAAACTAGTGGTGATAAGTAAGCTTCTACAGTCCCATAGACACTGTTTCATTGAATCCATACAAATTACTCACAATAGATTCCTGAATACAGTGCAATGAAACAAATTTGTCTGAAAAGATAATTCTCTCAAATACCCTTACGGAATGTTGTGGTGAGTTCGTGTTAAAGTGACATTTACAAATTCACAAAACTAATGACACATAGACTCCTATATTTGTGAGAGACCATTCAAGTCCCACTTCTAAACCAAGGCAGGAGCTCAACAGTGATTGAGGGCAGATGGGAGCAAATATGAAGAGTTGCTACATTAGGAGGTAATCTGTTTTATTTATATTGGCTGGGCACGTGAACGTTTTAAGTTGGTGTGAAGTGAAAGTGTTGTACCATTCCAGGGATAAAATAGCTAATAAAGAAATTGGTGTCCCTTGACATTGTGTGACCTGGCAGCTTAGGGGGATAGTCTCTGCATTGCCCATTTATTGAGTAATATTTTATGGTGTGTGTGAGTCATTGCTGCACAAGCATAGGTTACTATGTGTACTTTAAATGCCTACCATTGACTGATGTTCTGAAAAAATATACAATAATCATGCACATTAGATGTACCTCTTGAGTCTTACTGCAGTTAATTGTCACAAATATGTAAACGAAAATTTATGCAAACAAAAAAAAGTAAGACATGGAAGGGATGTAGCAGATTATGTATCCTAATATGTCAGGTAGTTTTGCATTCGTTCTGAAACATCACCTGGAGTAAAAGGAAACATAGATTTGCAGTTACTTTTGTCTACTTGTTTATCTTGTTTGTTGTTACAGAGTTTCCCCTGCTTTTGATAAAGCTAAAATATTAGGCAAATTTCGTTTAAGTTAATATGTTTTCAATTTTTGGTAAAGTAGTTTAGTGATAATTTTTAATGTCTTTCATCATGTATTGTTATTCTTTGTGTGATGATCCCACTGCTAAAACACCAAATGTGCTCCTGTAGGAGATATTGTTGGTGCAAATCTGAAACCTCCTAAGTAATTGCTAGTAATTTTCCACTTGGTAAACTCAAGAAAATGATAAATTTGTGATGCCTAAGAGCTTTACTACGATTCTCTGCTTCTCTGGTGCACATTTGGAGGAGGAGGAATCTTCCTTGGTCACCTTCTTTTGATTCTTTTCCACACTCATTTTCCCTGAAGTGCTTCCCTTTCTCCAGGGATGCCAATTTCCTCAGGCTACGCTCTTTAGGCAGGATCCAAACTTAATCTTCACCAACATGGCTTCCCCTCCAGACAATGTAGTCTTACTCCCACTCCCCATTAAAGCTGGTGCACAGGTAACAATATTTTGCTGAAAACTGGATAATCTAAATTATTTCCCAAAGCGTTGTGTTTTAACAGAATGGCTTTCTTTAACTAAGGGGAGAAAATACTTACGGTAGAGTTAAGACATCAGAGACAACAAGTGAGAAAAAAACCTGTGTGCACGTGGCTTTCCTGGTATCACTGGTGCACCTAACCATAATAGAACAGTGGCTGGCCTGGTGGTGCAGAGGTTAAGTGCGCACATTCTGCTTCTCCGCAGCCTGGGGTTCCCTGGTTTGGATCCTGGGTGAGGACATGGCACCGCTTGGCAAAAGCCAGGCCGTGGTAGGCATCCCATGTAGAAAGTAGAGGAAGATGAGCACAGATGTTAGCTCAGGGTCAGTCTTCCTCAGCAAAAAGAGGAGGATTGGAAGCAGTTAGCTCAGGGTTAATCTTCCTCAAAAAATAAAAAAATAGAAATAAACATAATACTACACAAGCAACTGTGTACTTATAAACTCCTTCTTCCAGAAGTTGATTGTCTGGCCCTGAGGCATGGGCCATATCAAATAAATTCAGAGCATGATAACGCTACCAAGAAAAACCAAGTTCACTAATCTCCTTCTTACAGATGTCAAAATTGACTTTAGTGAAGCTGTTTAAAAATGGAGTCAGAGCTGCCTTTCCAGAGACTTCATTGCTGTCTTCAACCTTGGACTCAGCCAAACCTTTGGACTGGGCCAAAACAGCAATTGTTTGAGAAGTCAGGAGGAGAACGAACATCCTGATCACAAAGATTGATGATTTTGGACTTTCTGAAGATAAAATCAGTAGTCAATCAATGTTTAGGCAATACTAGCTTCTTCCCCAAATTCCAATTAAAACTGAGTAATACAGCATCCCTTTTTTGTCTCTAAAAGCCGCTAACTTTTATTTCCTAGTGGGACACTATGTGAGTTTCCATCTGAATCTGTGCTCCCTGAACTGCAATTCTTTCATTGCAAATAAACGCTTTGCCTCTTAAACTGATTTCCATTTTGAAAGTTGACCAGGAAATGAGGAAAGCAGGGCTGGTGGATTTGTAACAACATCTCTTTTCTATAAGCAAGGTAGCGCTTTTTAGTAACATAAAGAATAATCATTTAATAAAATATTCTATAAAGTTGTATGTGTCATTAATTTTAAAAGAATATCTTGAAAACATAGCATATAAAAGAAGCTGATAGAAATTTAAAAAGTAGTAATGAAATCCTGCAATTGTTTACAATCTGAAAGTGAATAGTATCTGTTTTTAAAAAGCCTTTTTAAAGTCATATATATATATATAACAAAAAAGTAGGTGAAATTTTTTTTTAAAGGTTTTACTTTTTCCTTTTCTCCCCAAAGCCCCCGGTACATAGTTGTATATTCTTCATTGTGGGTCCTTCTAGTTGTGGTATGTGGGATGCTGCCTCAGCATGGCTTGAGGAGCAGTGCCATGTACGCGCTCAGGATTCGAACCACTGGGCCGCCTGCAGCGGAGCATGCGAACTTAACCACTTGGCCATGGGGCCAGTCCCCCAAAACAGGTGCATTTTTGAAAATTAAAATATCTCTGCATCCTATCTCTGACCAAAAGACAGAAGTCAATGAGCATTGCAGAGACTGTCTGTGGACCCCAACAAGAATTAATATCCAATATAGTAAGTGGTTCTGTATATTCTTTAAAAACTATATAGAAGCTAAATGATCCTTGTTCCTGATACCAATTCAGCCTGGCACATATGAATTTTGTCTAAGATGAACATACTAGAATTAAACAAAAGGAATTCTCTCTTTTTTTTTTTTGTAAATTTACAAAGGCACCTATTTGCATCAATTTTCCAAGGGACACACATTCATTTATTCAATAAATGCTTTTGAATGAAATCCTGGAGTCAAGCATTTGTAAATAGCAAAGTAGAAATATTGGTGAACAGGACAGCAAAGAGGTTTGAATTTACAAAACTTTGAGCTAGGGCAGGATTTTTTAAATTTCTTCTTATTTATTTATTAACTACTTCTAAGTGTTATAATGGAATATTTGTAGGGTGATACTAGTGCCTAGGAGAGACACAAACAAATCTATTCTAATGCAGTAACACTACCTTCTGGATGATCATCTTAATTAAACTCATTTAAAAACAAATTGAAACCTTCGCAGGGTGAGTTGAATTAACGTGGGAGAAGGGGTTACTCTGATATGATATCTCACTGGATCATATTCATGAACAGAGAAGAGAGATATAAAGAGACACTTGTTGAAAAATAGCAAAATAAAATGATTACTACTCTTCCTTGGCTTGGAGAAAAAAATAAGTTCAGAAATGGCTCCTCTCTACACTCAATTTAAGCATAAAGATAAGTAGTGGAAAATATCTACAAGGTGCTTCCGTGAGACTAAAAGAATCTATATCAAAGTACCTGAAATTTAGCTCTCAGAATCCTGAAAGAAACACTTTTGAGTGAAAACATGTTTTCACTCAGAACATAACTTAGTGTCAATTGCTTTTTTCAGGGAATCTTTCACATCCTTATTCTTTAAGCTATAGATCACTGGATTCAACACAGGGATGACAACAACTATGTAGAAAACAGAGGCCATTTTGTCCAGGTCCACGGCGTAACTGGAGCTGCATCAAAACTACATGAATAGGACTGTGCCATAAAATATAGCCACAACAGTTAGTGGGAGGCACATGTAGGGATGGCTTGGAGCCTCCCCTCACTGAGTTCATTCTGAAGATGGTAATTATGATGTAGCTGTAGGAGAGAAAGAGTGTAATGATGTTGCACCCAAGAACATGGCTACTATAAATAAACATCACTATCTCATTGATGATTGTATCTGAGTTTGGACAATGTTAGCAAGAGTGAGAAGTCACAGAAAAAGTGATTGGTACTAGAAATGCAGAAGAACAACTGAATTGTGTAAAAGGTGAAGATTGCCAAATATAGCAAACTTCAAATGTACACAATGGCAACTCACTAGGTACAGACTCTCCTGGGCATGACAGTTGTATACAGAAGTGGATTGGAAATAGCTGAATAATGGTCAGACTCCATGACAGCCAACAAGAGACATCCCACATTTGCAAAGGCCCTAAAAAATACATCTGAATGACATATAAACTATACAGAATTCTCTTTTGCTCAGAAAAGAAATCAGCCAGCATCTTGACAGAAACAATGATGGAGTACCAGGCATCACAGAAGGATTGCTCAGGAAATAACACATGGATGTGTGGAGCATGGCATCTATCTTGATCAGCGGGATCATCCCTAGATTGGCAATCACAGTTATGCCATAAACCAGCAGAAATAGCACAAAGAGCCCCTGCTGCACATCCTGTCTGTCAGAAAGTCCTAGCAAAATGAGGTCGGTAGACACGGTGCAGTTCCCAACAGCCGTCACTTAGATCGGGAAATCCCTGGTTGTGAAAGAAAGAAATGGAAGTGGAGGGTAACATCATCTTACTATCTTAATAGTTAAACTGCTGGTCTTTTCTATTTTTCAGTAAGATAGTGCTAGTATTGCATGAGGTAAACTGACTCCCTGGAAATCTATCCAGAAATCTACAAGTGATAATGATAATAATACCACTTACATTTGCATAGTACTCTATAGTGTTTGTAGCACACTTTCATCCAATTTAAACGAATGATATTTCCATACCAACCCATGTAGTATTTATGATCATTTTTACTACGACTAACTTACATTGAGAAATTGATGTTCTCAGAGTTAAGGCAACAGTTTTTAAGTTAATTGGTCCACATAACTCACATCTTCTGACATAACTGGGTTTCTTTCCAATATTGCAGAAAGGTTGTAATACCCTATAATAGAGAAGCGTAGTTAAGTAACAGGTGCAAGTAATGAATATATTCCTTTGTTTTTTTCTCATCATCCACAGTTGTTGAGCAGGCAGAGATACGGCAGATTCCTGGACATAACATGCCTCCCACTTCTTCATTAAGCCACTCAGGTCCTATCCAGTTTCAATTAACATGGGACAGAGATACTCTGTGATCCAGGACTCACTGGAGCAGGGAGAGTGTTTTTTGCTGGAGAAGAGAGTTGAAGGGTCTTCATGAAGAACACACTAGTGTGCACAGGCAGGAATAGGCCAGAGCTAACCAGGCTCCCTCTGACAGCTGCTGTCGTTTGGGGGAAATTATGGAGGATGTTCGGGACCTAATTGTAGGGATTCTTGTAGCACAGGCAGCAGAGAGGGAAGAAAAGGAGTATGACTACTGTGTGAGTCCCTCTGCTCTAATTGAATAGAATCCCCATGATCTATTCACCAGCAGATCAGACGTGTAAGTCACATGATAAAAGTCCTCATGCGTCCACAGTCCCGTGGCACCAGAGTCATGTCTGAGCGGTTTCTCCATCACAATCCTTAGATTTGTAATGTTGTCTTAGTGTTTATTTTGATGCCTATTTCTCTTGAATGTCTCTGAAATCTGCCTCCCTTTGGTTTAAATGAGTTGGTTGTCCTTGGAAAGCCAATTGGATCCTATGTCCCACTGTTATATTTTACCCAAGCCAATTATTTTATATATAATGTCATCCATGACCTCCTCTGTTCTGTGTAAATATAAGGAAAGTTGACTTGAAGGTAGATGAAGGACAGAAAAAGACCATCTGAATAATGATCTTGTGATCACTGTGCAGGTCCCCAAACCCTTCATCTGGACTCATCTAAATATCTGTCTCTGTAGACACATTTTTAAAAATATCCTTTCCTTAAAAATGAGAATATCTTTAAAAAATGTTAAAGTATAGGTAAGAGATTAAAAACAAATATCTGACCATTTCCACAATCCTTACTTGCATTTTGCCTGTCATTTATGTCTTTAAAATAAATATATTGATAAATTAATTAAAATAGAGTTTGTATAATATTTCATACCCTCCTTTGCCTTTATAACATGCTTTCAGTCAAAAAAGGATAAAAGTACTAAAAATATATATAAATTATAAATCAGAAACACAGCAATAAATGTTGTACCTCACTCAGATCTGCTGACTTCTTTGTTGCATGCAGTTCTGTCTGCAGGAGGGTTCAGCATTGTCTCCTGGCTGACCTCGATTATATATCTCTGTGTCTGGTCCCTGCATGATAAACAGTCAATCTCTGAGGAACAAGGGACAGATAAAATAATATTGCTTATCATCTGTTATTTATTATAGGCTGGGTAATAGAGAAAGAAATCAGGACATTGTTTAAAAATCTTACTTTTGTCCCTATCTACTTTATTGCTCAATGTTATACTTATTTAAAAACAGTAAAAGGACTATAGTAAATAAGAATCCTTTACTTGCAGCTCACCAATCCTTATACAGGTATTTCATGTTAATTCCAAAATGTTGGAAACAAATGCAAACCCATTCATGTTCACACACTTACACAGACACACATACACACACACTCTTCCATTAAACACATTCACAAAATAAAGATTTTTGTAAATATAGCAAAAAAATGACCATAATAACACTGCCTAGAAACAACTATATTTTGTTGTCTGTTAGGGAGTTTTTAATTTTTTTAAAAAAAATTGTCAGAAGAATATACTTTATATACATAAATGAACTTTATGAATGGAGGCAATGCCTTCCTTTCTATTGAAGTACATCAATTTATTCAGTCTATCTTCTGTCAATGGCCACTTGCTTTATATACAATCTTCATATCATAAAAACTCTGATACGAGTAAAACTATACTTATGTACTTTATCATAGACAGGTCTTTCTTTAAAATAAATTTTAAGAAATGGCTGATAAGGCCAGAGATTTGACTTAAATAGAATTAGGCCTTTTTATCATAGTCAGATATTTTATACTGTTTCATTATCACCACATATTATCATGTATGTTATATTATCACATATGTTCTCAGTTGTCTCTAACAAACTCATTACATGATACAGAAATTAAAACCGAGAGATGATAGGTCAACTTCTAGGGTCTATTAGATATTAAATTTTGTTGAATCCGTAGAAATTGTTTATAGCAGATTCCTGAAAACAATCAATGAAACAAATTTCTCTTAAAAGATAACCCCTTTAAATAGTGGAATAGAATGGTGTAGTGTGTTTATGTTAAAGTGACACTTGAAAATTTCCAAAATGAATGATCCGTAGATGCCAAGATTTCTGAAAGAACTTAGAGACTGTTCAAGTCCCACTTCTAAACCAAGGTAGGATCTCAATAGTATTGAGGGCAGAAGGGTTGTCACATTGGGAAGTAATCTGTTTTATGAATGACAGCTATGCACTGGAACATAATTAATATTGGTATGAAGAGAAAATGAGTAGGAGGGTGGTCACATTGCACAATTTCAGGAAGCAAATAGAAAATAAAGAAATTGGTGTCCTTTGACGTTGTGCAATCTGACCGCTTTGGGGGATAATATCTGTGTTGTTCATTCATTGAGTAAAATGTTTTCATGTCTGTGAATCATTGCTGCACGTTCACAAGCATAGGCTGCTGTGTATTCTTTAAATGTCTACAGTTGATTAATTATCAAAAAATATACAATAATTACATACATTATCTTTACATCTTGAGTCTTAATGAAGCTAATTATTTGCTACAAACCCCTAGATGAAAAATTTTTGTAAATAAACAACAAAAAAAGTAAAATGTGCAAGATGTACCAGTTTATGCGTTCCGATACTTCAGGTAGTTTCATAGTCTGAAAAATCACCTTGATTAAACAGAAACATAGGTTTTACAGTTATTTTTGTTTACCTGTTTGTCTTTGTTGTGATGCAGTTTCTCCTTGTTTTCTATAAAGCTAGAATACTCTTCAGGCAAATTCATTTAAATTAGTATCTAAACTTTTAGCAAAGTGATTTTTCTGACACTTTTTAATGCCTTTTCATAATGTACTGCTATTCTTTGTATGATGATCCTGAGAGTAAAATATCAAATGGTCTCCTGTGGGAGATATTGTTGATGCAAATCTCAAAGCACATAAGTAATTGCTAGTAATTTTCCATCAAGTAAACGTAAGAAAATGATGTACTTGTGGTACCTAAGAGCTTCACTAACATTCTGTATTTCTCTGGTGCATATTTGAATGAAGCAGAGTGGTCCTTGGCCACCTTCTTCTGATTGCTTTTCATAATCATTTTCCTTCAGGTCTTCCCTGTCTCCAAGGATGCATATTTCTTCAGTCTAGATTTTGTTTAGACAGGACGTAGAGTTTATCTTCATAAATATGGCTTCCCCTCCAGACCATGAATTATAACACACACCCCATTAAATCTGGAGCATGATTAGCAATATCTTGCTGAAAATTTCATAATCTAAATTACTTCCCAAAGCGTTTGTGTGTTAATAGAGAATGGCTTTCTTTAATTGGGTGAAGGGACTTAAGAGACAATTTAAGACATCGAAACAAACAAGTAAGAAAAAAATATGTATCTACAGATTTTATGGTATCTTTGATGCCCCTAAACATAATAGTATATAGGCAACTGACTACTTATAAACTCCTTCTTCCTGAAAATTGTTGTCCAGCCCTGAGGCATGCCATTATCATATAAGTTCATGAATGATAATGCTACAAAGGAAAACCAGGTTCACTAAGTCTCCCCATTTCAGGAAACAAGATAAGTGGTGCCTGTGGATTATTAACATCTTTGTCCTATAAGCAAGTCAGCATTTTTTAGTAATATAAAGGATAATAATTTAAAGAAATACTCTATGAAAGTTGTATGCTTTATTAATTTTACAAGAATATCTTAAAAATGTATTGTATACAAGAAACTACTAAAGATTGAAAATTAATAATAAAATCCTGCAGCTGCCTATAATCTCAGATAAATAGTCTTTATGTTTGGAAAAAAACTTTTTAAATTTTATATATATACAATTTTTTTAAAGCAAGTGAATTTTTGAAAATTAAAACATTCTGCATCCAAACCCTGACCAAAAAACAGAACACAATGAGCATTGCAGTGACTATCTGTGGGCCTTAACACAAACTGGTGTCCAATATGACAGATGACCTGTATGTTTTAAAAAACAATATAGAAGTGGGGCTGCCCCACAGCCAAGTGGTGCTCCACTTAGGCGGCCCAGGGCTTCGCCTGTTGGGATCCTGGGTGCAGACATGGCATTGTTCATCAAGCCATGCTGAGGGAGCATCCCATGTAGCACAACCAGAGGGACCTACACCTAGAATATACAACTACGTACTGGGGGGCTTTAGGGAGAAGAAGAAAAATAAATAAAAAAGAAGAAGATAGGCAACAGATGTTAGCTCAGGTGCAAATCTTAAAGTAAAAAAAATGCAAATGGATACTCACACGTTAGACGTATTTTTTTTCCAAAAAAACCTATATAGTAGTGAAATCATTCAGTTTTTGTCCTTTTTTTTTTTTTCTTTTCAGTTTTTGTCCTTTTGATGGATAACTTGCAAGCAACGGATATATCGGAGTATACGTGGAAGCCATTTGGTTTAAAACTAATTTGGCCTGACCTTGTTTTTTCCACAAAGTGCTGACATGGCCTGCTGAGCATGCATTGTATATCTGCTTTAAATGTCTACAATGTCCCAAAGCAAAGAATGATGCCCTTAAAGAAAGGGATGTAGCTTCCCCCCAAATTGGCATGAGTCTGAGGATAAGCATCTCTTCCCATAAGCTAAAGATTAATTAATGAATTTCTTTAACTCACCTTGTGATCACTGACCTGCTGTGCTTGCAAAGCCTGTTGTGACGGTAGTAAAAGAGATATTTTTGAATATGTGATTTATGTTCTCTGTTCTAAGGTGGTATATAACCAGTCTGTATAAACTTCTTCTTCCTTAGTGGAAAAAATAAGTTCTCCTGGGCTATAGTCGTCAAATTGGCTCATAGTAAACTCACCCCAATTTTGATTTATAGATTGATTATGAATTATATTCATCAACACTTTTATGTCTGGACTCTTTTTTTTTTTAAAGATTTTATTTTTCCTCTTTCTCCCCAAAGGCCCCTGGTACATAGTTGTATATATTTTTAGTTGTGGATCCTTCTAGTTTTGGTGTGTGGGATGCCGCCTCAGCATGGCTTGATGAGCGGTGCCATGTCCACACCCAGGATCCGAACCGCAGAATCCTAGGCTGCTGCAGTGGAGTGCACAAACTTAATCCCTCAGCCATGGAGCCGGCCCAAATGTCTGGATGTTTTTACTTGTTATTATGCATAAGAAATTCCTCCATGCTGTTGCATGTGGTGATAATTCATTCATTCTCTTTGCTGAGTAGTGTCCCCATTAACAAAGATACAATAATTTGCCAAATTCCAAATAATGATACATTTTTGTACAAGCTTTGGTGTACATACTCACTCATTTTTATTTGATATAAAACTAGAAATGAAATTTTAGGGCCAGCTATAATAGATACTGCCATACAATTTTACAAAGTTAAGTGTCATCAGTGTGTGAGAGCTGAATTTGTTCCACATTCACACAAGTACTTGACATTAATATTGTGAATCTTTTTCATTTTAGCTACTCTTTAGGTAAGTCATGGTACAGCATTGAGATTTTAATTTTTATTTACCTGAATGGTAATAACTGTATAAAGATTTCTCTGAAGTGTCTGTTAATGTCTTAATGCAGAAAGGGAGGCAAGTTAGAAGAGTTGTCTTAAAAGCATTTCATGTTCCACAGCTCACACCTATACCTGATATCACTATTGTGATTCAGATCAAATCAGTCTAGAGATACAATGCAATTCTTTTGCATGAAGATGAAGTCACTCTTAGTTTTGTTTGTTTGTTTGTTTTTAAATATCTCCAATAGTGGGGCTAGGTTTACAGAGCAGGAGAATCATAGATGTAGGGACAGATATTGGCAATGGGAAAGGACCTTAGAGATACTGTAGTGTGAGGCCCTCCTTTACAGAAGGGGGCTGAGGTCTAGCAAGGAAGAGTGATATGTGAAACACCACAGTTTTTAGAGTTGTGTAGGACACCTGGTTCATAGCGTATTTCTAGAGAGGATTTTCCAAAGAGGTTAAAAGTTATTGCCTCTGGCTTTAACATGCAGCATCCTATATACAAAGTCACTGAGCTTACTACTGCTACATTCTAACAAATGTAGTCATACAGCCTACCACCAGTATGCATCTATCTGTCCACAGTGTTACATGATGTTGTATTTGGATGTAGGACCCTAGTGTATCATCACTATGTCATTATTATCTTTAGAGACAGATTTCAGCGCCAAGTCTAAAGGAAAGGAGTCCAGATATAGAAACATGTGTATTATATCAACCCACTTCATACATTTATTGGCAATCTATTTGGACAATAACAGTTTCCTTCAGTCCCTGGTGGAAGTGTGAGAACACTGTGATGTAATAATGCAGAGAGTGGACAAAAATGGTGAGAATTGAAGTAGATGATCTAGAATAGACCAAAGGTTTTGACATTCTATTTTCCCTATTTCTGTAGAATCCCAACATGGAACAGTTTGTTCAGGCCATTGGCTCCAAGTTCCTGTTTAGCCATGAATAAGGGGGAGTAGAATACATGACCACAAAATATGCCACTTTGGAGTGTGGATTATTTCAAGTTGAAAACAAGCAAGACCCAATACACTAAGGAGTGTTGTTTACCTTTCCTGTACTGCCTAGAAGAATTTAGATAGAGGATCTGAACCGGGAGAGAGGTAATACCAAAGATAACTTTTGATCAGAAAGATTTCTCTGCATGGCATGGCAAACATTCGTGTACAAAACACTTGCTCTTCTCATCTACCTGTGAATTGTCTTCCCCTCTTTGAACCCCAAGTCCCCTACCACCTTCTCCTCAGCTCAGGATGGCATATAAATCTCAATTGCTTGACTGTCTTTGGGTTTTGTGTCTTTGGGGATTCCATAGGTATGAGATTTGTTTTTCTCCAGTTAACCTATCTTATGTCAATTTAATTATTACATCAGCCAAAGAACCTAGAAGGGAAAAAGGGGAGAGTTTTCTGCCACTCCATGAATCTACTATGCAATATTCCAGTAAATGACTTTTCAAACTCTAATTGCATAAATTCAGGAACATAGAGTCAACAATTAATCAAATTGTTTTTTCCTATTTTTAGACATACATTTACTGAGCTTTTGATACCTCATTTACTGGTTTTAAAATTCCCTTCTTGTTCATACTTATTAGATGTGATTAAAGGGGAAAATAAGCAGATCACTTTGATCTTTACATGATATTACTATCAAATATCATATTAATCGGAGATGTCATGGATATAGCTTCTGAATCAGTGGCAATCCACTGAACTTTTGTTTAGACTTTAATATATTTTAAACAATGTTTTCTACCATGTTGCTGCTATTAAGAAAGATTCACAAAAGTGTATCAGTAAATTGAGAAAATATGGCATAGGTAGAAACCCTTACAACAATTTTTATATGATATCATTAACCATAGATTTTTTCAACGACTATGTTTTCCCCTAATTTGTCACTATATCCCACAAATACCACCTTGAATAGCAGAGGAGTCTCTTGGTCTTTACTTCCATTTTGAAGTGCTTTCACACAGGGTATTTATAATTCCCTAAGGGGTGCAATTCTGATGGATAAGTAAGAATGTTATTGAATCTTGTGTGGTCCTCCAGATATGTAACTATGTTTTCTGCACAAGCTGCTTCCAGTGCTTTGACATCAGAAATCTTAAGGAAAGACAGATGAAGCAGAGCACATCAAGAAGTAAGCATATGAATGCTTTTTACTCCCTGGGTAATTAAAATGTCTATAGATTTATTACTTTAGCATCCACAATCACTTTATGTACTTTCTTAAAAGCTATAATATATATACACAGGATACATATCATATTGCTCACTTAATTCGTTCTGACCGATATCTAATAAACAGTGAAAAATGTTGAGCATGCAGTTTTTATTCTCTATTTGTTTTTCCATTTTGTGTTCCGGATACATTGCAGGTACTGGATTAACAGGGATGATACACTCAGCCTTGAGCAACAATGCTTACAGTCTCATATTGGAGTCAATGGTCTAATCAACAGAATGAGATAAAAACGATGCTTTGAGGTAAATATTATTAATAAACCACAAATAGAACATTTCACCAGGACTAAGAAGGGGGAAAAGGGGAAGGAAAGCTGAGTGGAAGTGACTGAGTTGAGAATTTCAACTCAAGGATGTATTTTATCAGGACCCTCCACTCCGCTCTCTAGCCTTCCCATGTTGGACTTCATATCCTCAAAGAAGGTGTTGTCTGCCCACTTCAAGATCTCTAATTCCCAGCCTCTCTGTCTAGAATCCTTTTTATCTGTGTTCATTGTTTAGATCTGAAACTGAATTTTAAAGGATATTTTCTTTATTGCACACTAGGTTGAGACATTTTGCTTGAACATAGAGTATCTTGCCATTTTACTTCTGGGTCATGTACAGTTTATTATAAATTACTTGTAGGATTCATTAATTAATGTTTTCCATTTCCACTACCTTATGGTATTATTAGTAAAGAAACTACTAGATTCACCATCAAATACAAATCATTTGCACTCATAACAGGTGCATTATAAACTCTAATAGCTCTTATAATAATTAAATTAACACATAAAGCAAACATCAAACACATGAAAAATTGGCACACTAAAATGGAGATTGGAAAGTTTTCCAAAAATAGAGAGCACCTTATTTAAATTGAAGGCATATAATAAATTATAGCATATTTAGGAATCTCCAAAATATTGGTATCAATATGCTTAGTAAAATACTTATTGTATTCATTAAGGTGTTTGAAACAATGTTATAGTATAACTTAAATTATTTGAAAAACACAAGGGTATGTTTGTGGGTCTATATGTATACAAATACGTGTTTATTAATAGTATACACCTATTTACTTACAAACCAAATTTTATATTTTAGTTTTCTTAGGGACTCTTTCACATGCTTGCTCTGTAGGTTATAAATCAGTGTATTTAACATCAGAATCACAAGGATGTAAAACAATTAGGTCATTTTGTTTTGATCCAGGGAGAAAGAAGAGCATAGTTCTCTGGAAAATTACAGCAGCAGTCAAGTCAGAGGTGCAGGTAGAAAAAGCTTTGAACCTCTCCTCAGTAGAGTGGAGCTTCAAGACTGATAGGATAATATACCAATAAGAGACAAGAACACCTGAAATGGTGCTCAGCTCAACGAAGCCGAAAGGTTAAATATCACTAATTCATTGACCTGAGTATCTGAGCAAGAGAGAAATAGGAGAGGAGGGATATAACAGAAGAAATGGTTAATCTCATTTACCCACAAAACATAAGTGGAATGTTAATGTTGTGTATATCAAAGCATCTGTCATTCCCACCAGATACATTCCAGCCATGAATAGGGAGCACAGCTTGCTGGACGTGTTGAGTATATAGCGTAAGTTGTTGCTAATGACCCTGTACCTATCAAATGCCATTATTGCCAGGAGTAGACACTCAGAATCTGCAAAAATACAGAAGATGAAGAATTGCAGAGCAAAGCCAATGACGGGAATTTATTTTCTTGGCAAATAAGTCCACCAGAATCTTGGGGCTCAATTGCTGTGGAATACTAGAGGTCACACAAAAGAGGTGGCTGAGGAAAAAGTACATGGATGTGTGCAGCTGAGAACCCATTACAGTTAAAATGACCACTCCAAGTTTTACTAGGAGATTAATGAGATAAACAACCAGAAACATGGTCAATAGGGTCACTTTCATCCCAAGGTTATTGGTAATTCTCAAAAGAGAGAATTCAGTCAAGGAAGAACAACTTTTTCTGGGCCATTCTTCTTTGTTTTTATTCTAAAATGCGACAAAAATGATCCAGAAAATGATAGATCAAAAAAATTTTTTTATGTAGTACAGATTTGTTTCTGTAAGTTGTCTTTCTTACCATCAGAAAATAGAACGTGTGACTTTTAAAGAGATGTTGTCTTATGAAAAAAACAAAAATATCTGGGATAGAATGTTGATAATTTTTTATTCTGAGTATATATATATCATTCCTGAAACATGTGATTCATCTTGGCTTCTGTCACCCAATGCCAAGTAGTAGATTTGAATAAAGTGAAAGCTCATTTTAGATCCAAAATAGTATAAAAGAATAAACAAAGTTAGTTAGAAATGGCCAGAAGATACTGGGCAATACATATTTGACAAAAAGGATCACATTTATTGCGTTACTCAAAAAATAGAATTGATTTTATCACTGACAATGATATTACATATAAGTTACTAAATGAGAATTTTAATGGTATTGTTTCTGGTGTATGGCATCTTTAGTGTTTACTGAAACATGAAAGACATTTTATTGAACTATTCTATCACTCTTCCCTACCTGTTTGCTAGAGCATTTATAAGCCATTTGGATGACTGACCTTTGCCAAAAGACAAATCCCCTGACAAGTCAAAGAGAAGTGATAAAAAGAAGTGGGGGACTGGCACTGTGGCCAAGTGGTTAAGGTTCACACACTCTATGTCAGTGGCCCAGGGTTCACGGGTTTGGATCCCAGGTGCAGACCTACTCCACTCATCAGCCATGCTGTGGCAGGGTCCCACATGCAAAGTAGAGGAAGACTGGCACAGATGTTAGCTCAGGGCAAATCTTCCTCAAAAACAAAAAGTGGAAAAAATAGGCTATACTGCACAAATTTGCATCTCTTTGGATTTTAAGTTGACTTTTGCATTCAAATAATAATGGGAGGAGGGAAAATGAATGACCCTGATAAGTAGGATTCCGTCTTTTCTTTAAGTATGAATTATGATTGTGTGTGTGTATGTTGATATATGAAAATATGAGTGTGGATGGTGATCTGATTTTTTTTCTGGACTTAAATATTATGGCTTACAGTCCATTTGGACCCGGATTTACATATATTAGTATTCATAATGTGTTATCTCTATTATTTGAAAAAGACAAAAAAATCTTAAACTTACATATACAATATCACTTGCACAGTGATACAAAGTAATGATTTACTTATAGTTCTTGATTAAAATATTAGTAAAAATCTTTAACCTTATTCACATGATAAATGAGGTCAATAAATTTCATGAAGGTCTAACAAAGAAATATTATTGTTTGGCTATTCAGTTACAGAGTTTAACAAAGTAAGCAGGTATAAAATGATTCATTTCCAAATTCCTTAATACTTAAAATTGCTAATTTTTCAAAATAATAAGGTTTTCCCCTCATATTCTTTAAACGTATCCATTTGAAACCCTACCTGAAGTGAGTAAGACTTTCTGTTCTTATCTCTGGTAAATGAACAATAGGCAGATTGTGTTTTATTTCTGCCTGGTGACTGTTGAGACTTAAATCTCTAAACCCTCTGCCTTCACTCTTCTGTGTTATGAGAATGTAATCAACTAGATTTCTGGTTCTGTGTTTTCTCCTGTGAATGGTGCAACAACTTTAGCAAAGGCTGAACTTTTAAGTCTTCATTTTTACACCAAATTCATCAATGATAAAATTTATCAGAATTTATTATAATGCTGTGAAAGAGGACTTGAGTGGAGCCATATTCAAACAGAGCCTGAGCCAGCATTTCAGAGGAATTGCCTTGTGCATGTTATTTCTTTATCTTCCAAACTGGACCAATTCCCTAGCATTCCAAGAAATCAGTAAGGGCAAAAATATTCTGTTTGTAAGGACTGATGAAATTGGACTTTGCTAATAACCAAATTGCTAACCAATCAATGATGTACAAATCTAGCCTCACCTCATCTAGCTCCAATGAACTCTTCTTTAGTACAACTTACCTCATCTTCTTGCCAAGAAAACCCTGAACCCCTATCCTGTAATCAGAACATTATTTGAGTTTCTACCTAAGGCGATGCTCCCTGAATTGCATTTTTTTGATTCCAAGATAAATGCCTCTCCGTTTCTCATTTGACCCTTTATTTTTAGGTTAAGACTGTAATATTTCATGGCTGCCAGGAATCTTCACCCTCCACCAGTAAAACTAGATGTTAAATAATGATCAAAGATCCTATACTTACATGATTTACATCTCCTTTTATTTGTCATACCGTGCCTTCCATTTCTGAAGCAATCTCATTCACCTCCCATTAATAAATTTGGCAACCTTATGTATTACTTCTTTCATTAGTACTTACCTGATTCTTTTCCCTCAAGTACATGTCAATCACTCTCATTTCAATGATTTTTTTGACTGTATTCCATCCACTACACCTAGTACATTCTTTATTGAATTATGAATTTTATTTATATTTGTGACTTTCTACATTCCCACAATCCTTAGTATAACTATTTGCATAAGTAATGACTCAGTACCTTTGTATTGTTAAATAGTCCCCCATTGTTATACTGGTGGATATTCAACAAAGAGTAGAAATAAACAATCTTTGAGGCACTTTCTGCTAATATAGTAATATACCCAAAGGTAACCTTTTATAAAAAAAAAAAAACACATGTTGAGATTATGCTTTCAGAGAAAAGGCGGCAAAAAAAGTCTCTTTAGTTCCAAAATACTTTTGTGTAGTACTTTGAAAATTGGAAGGTATTAAAGAGTGAATTTTGCATTTACTGAAATCCTCCCATACAGCTACCAAGATAATAGTCTACCCTCCTGGAATATTGGTCAACCATGTCAATCCCTGACATGATTGGACTCTTTCATTGGGACAGAAGTCTAAATCCTGTTTTCTCATCATTCTTCCTATAAAATGTCCCTACTCTCCTTCTATAAATGTGTTTTTTAAGCACTTCTTCATTCAGCACTAGATTTGTAAGGTATGGATTTAAATATAGACCATTGTTGAGTTCTAACATTTTGTCTTTTCCTTACATTATTTAACTTATCTCCAGATATATCATATTTCAAATGTTATCTTGTGTTTCCTAAATTGTTAGAGACAATACAACTTAATTATAGAGACAAGAAAAGTGAGATCAGAAGTAATCACTAAACTTATGGAGTTTCATAGGCATTATATTTTTCTACTCCAAAAAACTTGCTCTTAATAGGTTCCAGCTACAGTGTAAAGAGCTCGAAGGCATTATGCTAAATGAGATGTTAGACAGAAAAAGACAAATACTGAATGATATCTCTTATACGTGGAATCTAAAACACCCAAACTCATACAGACAGAGACTAGAATGGTGGTTAACAGGGGTGGGCTGTGGGGAATTGAGTAGAGCTTGTTCAAAGGGTAAAAATGTGCAGTCATAAGATGAATAAGTTCTGGAGGTCTAACTCACAGCATAATGATTATAGTTAATAATACTGTATTATATCCTACAAACTTGCTAAGAGACTAGATCTTAAAGGTTCACACCACAGAAAAGAAATGATAATTGTGTGATATGATGAAAGTGGTAGCTCATAATATGGTGGTAATCATATTGCAATATATAAATGTATCAAATCAACACATAATTGTAGGGCAGTAGAATTTTCTACCCCAAAATGTGTCTCTTTGGCTTGATTATTTTTAAAAACAAAAAAACTCAGGAAGAAACTTTGATCTCCCCATGAACTGCCTAAAAGAATTTAAGACAGAAGGTCTGTTCCAAGAAGGAGCTAATACCACAATTAATTGTAGTATAGGGTGAACCTGGTATGACAGATATAGAGAAATCTATCCATCAAGGCCCATTTGATCAAAGTTGTCCCCATATCCCATTGTCTATGCAAGACATGGCAAACATTTGCTTTTCCTTACCCATGTGAATTGCTTTCCTCCCCTTTGAATAACCAAACTGCTACCCTCAACATTTTCCTTTGTCTCTAGCTGAAGATGGTATTTAAGGTGATGGCATCAGCCATTTTGTCAAGTTACTTACTTTTCCAGGATTTCTCCCATATATATATGTTATCAAATTTTGTCAATTTTCTCCTGTTATTCTATTTCACATCAATTTAATTCTTAGACCAGTCAGAAGAAGTTAAAAAGGTAAAGAAATATCTCTTCCTCCCGTACATAGCACACCTTAAACTTACACAATGTTATATGTCTATTATATCTCAATTAAAAAACAAACTGTTTTAAAAAAAAATCTTGGCAACTCTCATGAAATGCTATAAAGTATTTATGGTAAAATAATGACCCACCGATTCTTAGAGTTTTAAGGGAACGGAGAGGTCACCCAAGTCCCACTTCTAAACCAAGGTAATATTCCACCAGTGATGGAGAGCAGAAGGGAATAATTGGAAGAGCTTCCACTTTAAAACATAACCTATTTTATCCACTTTAGCTGGACACTTCATCATTATCAGTTTTGGTGAGCAATGGGTTGCTGCATTGCACAAATTCAGGAAGCATGTAGAAAATAAGTAAAATGGTGCCCCAGAATTTGAACATTGTGGTGGCCTTGGGGGATGCTTTCTTTATTGACCATGTACTGAGTGATATTTTATAATATGTGAATCATTGCAGGATACTGACGGGGACAAATTTCTATGTGTTGATTAAATTCAACTGTAGATTATAACATAATGTATTCTTGCTGTATATTCTGCCTTATTATAGTTAATATCTTTTTCTTTACCACAAAACAAACAAATACAAAGTACCTGTGTACAAAAACTAATTTGTGAAGTGATGGGCATAAGCCAGTATATGTCCCCAAATACCACAGATAAATTGTTTTTTCTAAAACCTCACCTGGCACTAGAGAGGGACATTGCCTTTTTTAATGGTTCCTAATAAAGCTAGACCACATTTTAGTCTAAAATCATTTAAATAAATTACTATTGATTTGGGGAACATGTCTCCTTAGTGATGCATCAGAACTCCTTTGTATATTTTATTGTCATTGTTTGTATGATAATGCTGATACAAATATATCAAATCTACTCCTGTAAGACATATTGTGGAGACCAATTCAAATTAAGTAATTGCACTAATTTTTCATGATTAAACTCAAGACGTCATGCGTTTGTGTTACCCAAGAGCTTTACTACCATTATCTACTTCCCTGGAGCATATAAAAGGAAGGAGATTTGTCTCTAGCCACTTTATTCTGATTTCTTTCCAAACTCATTTTCTCATCAAGGGCGTCTCTGTGTACAAGGATGACAAATCTCTTTAGATTACACTCTGTTGAGTTAGGAGCTAAATTTAACTTCCTACACATGACTGTTCATGCAGACCACTTAGTCTAATGTCCCTCAACCTCTTTCCATTAAAACCTGAGCTTTACTGGCTACATTGTTATTAACAATTGGATAATTAACCTTCCAAAGGGACTTGTATTTAATTGAAGATGACTTTCTTACATCACGGAAGAAAGTAACTTGGTTGGAATTTAACACATCTACAAATGAGAAAAAAAATCTATATCTAAACAACTTCACTGGTGCCCCTAAATGTAATGCTATGTAGGCAACTGTCTACTTATAAACGCTTTCCTTCAGAAAATAGTTGTATGGTCCTTAGTTAGGCCATTTTGAATAAGTTCAATGCATGATAATGGTACCAAGGAAAACCAGGTTCACTAAGTCTCTTTGTTCCCGGAAACAATATTAGAAGTGCTCATGGTTTGAATAACATAGCTCTGCTTTAAATACACACAGTAACCATTTTTAACAAAAGAGATAATTTTTCACTGAAATAGTCAATGAAAATTGTTCCATTATTTTACAAAAATACAGCAAACTTTATGGTATACAAGGTATGACTGGAAACAAAAAAATTATAATCATAAAATTCTAAACTTGCTTACAATATAATGGTGAATGGACTTCTTTTGGAAAACCTTTATGATAGTAATGCACATATAGAGAAGATTTAAATGATAAGTATTCAGATAGATAAATTTAAAACAACATATACCCCAGTAACCAGGACCCAGTCCAAGAAGCGAAACATTACTAGAATCACCGAAGCCTTCTACTTTCTCCTTCTTAAGTCACTAATCTCTTATGCAAATTACATTCATAGTTTTTATTATGGTAGATTAGTTTCATATTTTTTTGGAACCATACATAACTAGATGATTAAGTCATATGTTGTTTCAATTATTAACATACTTGTACAGTCTATCCATGTTGTTCCATACAGTTGCAGTACCTTCATTCTCATTGTTCAATAGCATTCTTTTGTAAAAATATATCATTTCTTATTTATCTACTTACCATGGATATACAGTTGAGTTGTGTTCCCTTTCTTATTGCCAATAATGTTAAATGGACATTATGGTAGATGTTTTTTGTTACAGATATACAATTATTTATCTTGCGTAAAACCAGGAGCTGAAAATATATTCAGGCATGTGTGTGTATAAAATTTAGATTTGGTAAATGTCATCATATAGTTTTCTATGAAGTTTGCCAATCCACACTTCCACTATCAAATTCTCAGTGTATGAGTTCTCTGGCACCTCCACTTCCTCACCGATACTTAACGCTGTATATCATTTTAATTTCAGCTGTCATGTAGAGTATTTGATTTCCATGATGACTAATAAAGTTGGATATCCACTTTTATAATGTGATCCTTAAAGTAAAAATTCAGACTGAAAGGCCAGTTAACTGGGTCCGACTTGATGATTTTGGGGCTCTTGCAATCTGTGATATCTGTCATCATTACCACTTCCATTTCTGATCAAATTGGCCTAGAGATGAAATGTATTCCTTTAGTATAAATATATTCCCACCCATCTGCTACTTTTTTAATTACCCCAAATTGAAATAGGTATATGTGTTGATAGATTCATATCTATATGAATACAGAATGTGGAACTGGAATACATAATAAAGATTATCTTGTTTTAGCCCTTCTTTTAACAGAGTGGAAACTGAGGCTCAAAGAGAAAAGTGATGTGTTGAAGGTCATAGTTATCGTAAGTTGAGAGTAGAGATTCAGACCCAATTTTGTTGCCACCATTTCTTTTGTTCATAGTATGTTTTCACAGAAGATTTGAAACTAGGTTGCATTTGGTGTCTCTTAAGATGAGGCCACATATTTATTGATATAGTGAGAATTTTTATTGTTTTGATTTAAGAAATTTAGCTAACCAGCTTTGCATCAATATGGAGCTAAGTGCTTGTATCATTATACATAGAACATAATTGTCATCACTGGTCATGCTTATGTTTATAGATACCAATATAAGGAACTATGATAAAAGAAATTGATCTATAACACTGGGGCATTACACACAATTACTGAAAGAGACTATGTTCTTGGAGCCAGAGATGGGAACAGGAAACTAGAAATGGTGGGATGATATTTTGGAACGTTCCTGGGGCATGACTCATACAGAAGGTATGACTGGAAGTCTAAAGAAAATACTAAACCAAAAGTGAGGCTGAGAGTAGGAGAAAGGAAGAATTAGGGAGGAAAGCCTTCTGAGAGTGAAAATGCACATTAGGTTATAAATCAAAATAGCAGTTCCATTTACTGCAATGGAAACTATCTTTAAAAGTAGAGTTTTATCTATACAGATCAGCAGTGAGGTAAGGCTCTGGCTAATGTGGAATTTTAATAGGGAAGAATGGAATGACACCAAGTGCTTCATCCTAAACACTGAGCAGGAAATGTTCTCAAAGTGCATGGGTTCATCACAATACATAGATGCCACTTCTTTGCTGTTAAGTGTGCCATGTCAGCCATGGCCCTTAGGATAGGACCGTACAGAATAACATAAAATGGAGTACCCTGGGATTAATTATCTAAACTCATTTCTTGGCAATATGGGGTCTGAGGCTTAGATCAGTAGAATGGTTTCAGGCATCTGGCCTGGCATGGAAATGGTCTGGCTAGCATGGGTAGCTATGAAGAAAGCTCTGCTCAGCTCTATCCAGGAGTGAAGGCAGGGTCAGGACAAAGAAGTCATACTGGGTGGGCAGAGAGCTCTAACTGTAACCTGAGGCTGCGATCTGCAACGGGAATCTGACAGATTGAGTGAGTAGGCTCCAAGGGGATAAGGATGCAACCTGGAGAATTTTTATATGACATAGTGCCATGAATGACATCTTTTTCCTTCAGCACCAGGGATTTAGGGTCTGATGGGGAGTTAGTAGACTCCGTATAATCTTAGAAACTCTCTTGAACAATCATGTATATCTGATTGTTTATACACACACACACACACACACACATATATATATATATATATATATATATATAAATCCTTATAATCTCAGGCTTGTCTCTCTTCAAGGACCAGTTCTTATCTTAAACTGTCTCTCAGCTTGGCCATTTTCTTATAATGAAAATAAAACAAAAACAAAAATCCTGCTTTCCTGATCATGTATAAAGGCTATTAAGTCAGTGTCTTTAAAAAGGTAAAGAAGGGGGCCAGCCCCATGGCTGAGTAGTTGACATTCTATGTGCTCTACCACGGTGGCCCAGGTTCACAGGTTCAGATCCTGGGTGTGGACCTACTCCACTCATCAGCCATGCTATGGAGGCATCTCACATACAAAGTAGACGAAGATTGGCACAGATGATAGCTCAAGGCCAATCTTCCTCAAGCCAAAGGGAAAAAAAGGAGGCATGGAAATGGATGTTAGCTCAGGGCAAATCTCCCTCACCAAAATAAAAAAAAAAGGTAAAGAAAGAAAGGGATATATCTTTTTCCTCAAATATATATGTAAAAGATGGCCATTGAATCCAATTTTTCATAACATGAGTAGGTTTAACTTTTATAGATATGAGCATATTTAATACATTTTTAATAACGTATATTGACTGTAAAAGGGTTTTGGACAATGATTAAGAGGTAGTGATATGTAAATTATCCCATAAGCAGCAAAAAAAGTTATTTGAGATTATAAAAGAAAATATCTGAGTAATAAAATATTTTTGTCTTAAAACTCTGTTTAGTCATTGAAGATAACCTGCTGGAAATTTCATATTTTTAAAATATTTGGTTTTACTCTTACAACGTTTTGAAGTACATAACATTCAACACATTTTATTCTCTAAAAGGATATATAAAATTAGAGAGGAGGACTTAAATGGGAAACCTTGTATAACTCACTACTCTGTCCTCCTGGAATCAGAAAAGAATGCTTCCATTTCCTTTCTTGAAAACAACATAAAATAAAATGAATAGACCTAAGAACTTGAATTCTAACATATTTTCATAACTGGAGTAATTGTTAATTTAAAACAGAAAAACATAAAAAATTAACTTATTAGAATAAAGTAAGGATTATTTAACATCCAGATCTCAGCAATGACCGCTATTAAAAATGTGTTTAGATTACACTTTCAGTTTATTTCACAGAGGCACAGAGAGCCAATATAAGTCATTACTTATGGAATATTAAATTAAATACTACTTATTTTTCTTTTTTTCCATTGAACATATATTTTTGTTAATCACTATTACTTTACAACTTAAACTGTATCAATTTGGCCTTTCAGGTTTTCTAAAACTTTTTATTTGAACCAGTATAATGCTATGAACACATCAGGGGAGATAGAGTTCTCTTTTCCAGTGGCCTTTGAGAAGGTCCAAATCCTTTACCCCCAAATTCCATTCATGCAGTTTCCGTACAGTTGTCAATAGCACCGCATCTGTTCTCTAGAGTGAGGGCAAGAAGGGAAATCCACAACCTGATGTAAAGTCCATGAGTTGCAATATGAATCTACAGCTGCTGATCCTGGGGATGTCTGCTAATAATAATAATCGAGACAGAATGATGAGGAAGAGAGAATCCAAGAAGTTCTCTACATCAAATGATCCCTGTCTCTGATACTTGTTCAGGTTAGGCCAAAAGACGAGAAACACATACAGATTTTATCTAAGATGAGCCTATGAGAATAAGAATAAATAAATAAAGGGAGCTCTTTTAATTTGTGAATTTACAAAGGCTCCTTTTTGCATCAATCTTACAGAGGACTTTCATTCATTATTCAAGAGATGTTTTTGAATGACTTCCTGGAGCAAAGCATTGCAAATGGCAAAGTAGAAATATTGGCGAACAAGAGAAGACAGAGCCTTGCATTTATGAAAATTTGACTTAGGACAGGAGATTTTTTTTATCCTTTTTTATTTATGGACTACTTTCATACATCTAAGTGTTAGGAATGAATATTTACAGAATGATATAAGTACTTTGGAAAGATATAAACAAAAGTATTTTAACCCTCTAACCCTCCATTCTGGATGAGCAAATTTACTAAACTCATTGTTTAATAAAAATGGAACCTCAGGAGGGCAAGTTGAATTGACATGTGGGGAGAAGTTTCTCTGCCCATGATATCTCACAAAGTCATACTCTTGAGCAGAGAAGAGAAGTATAAGAAGATCATCTTTGAAAAACAGGATAATGAAACTGTTACTACTCTTCCTTAGCCTGGAGAGAAGATTCAGATCAGAAATGACTGCTCCCTACCGTTAATTTAAGCACAAAAACAAGTAGCGGGAAATATCTAAAAGATGCATTGGTGCACTACAGGAATCTATGTCAAACTACCTGAACTTTAGCTTTCAGAATTATTAAACAAATACATTTGGGTGAAAACATGGTTTCACACAGAGCAAAACATAGTGTCAATTGCTTTTTTCAGGGCACCTTTCACATCCTTATTCCTTAAGCTGTAGATCAGTGGGTTTAACATTGGGATCACAACTGTGTAGAAAACAGAGGCCATTTTGTCTGTGTCCATGGAGTAACTGGAGCTGGGTCGGAAATACATGAACAGGAGTGTGCCGTAAAATATAGCAACAGCAGTTAAGTGGGAGGCTCAAGTAGAGAAGGCTTTGCATCTCCCCTCAGCTGAGTTCATTCTAAGGATGGTAATTATGATGTAGCTGTAGGAAAGGAGGACAGTCATGATGCTGCACCCCTTAAATTAATTGGTCCACATAACCCTCATCTTCTGACATGATTCTTGTTGTTTTTTTCAATACTGCGGAAATGCTGTTATATCCTGTAATAGAGAGTCATAGTTAAGTGACAGATGTACATAATTAATATACTTCTTTGTTTTTCCCTCATCATCTACAACTGTGGAGCAGACAGAGCTCTGGCTGACTCCTGGATATAAAATGTCCTCTCTTCCCCATTAACCCATCAGGTCGTAACCAGTATAAATTAACAAGGGGTAGAGATAGATGTGATTTAGGACTCACTGGCTCAGGGAAGGTGGTAGTTGCTGGAGAAAGGGGTAGAAAGTTCTCCATGAGTGATGCAGCAGAGTGCACAGACAGGAATATGCCAGCCCTAACCTGGCTCCTACAAAATCTATTCACCAGCAGAACAGATGTGTAGCACACATGATAAAAGTTTTCATGTGTCCACAATCCCATGACATCAGAAATAGTCATGTCTGAACTGTGCACCATCCCAATCCCTAGAAACAGTAATATTGATTTATGTTTTTCTTTTATGCCTATTTTTCTTAAACATCTCTGAAGTTTGCCTTCCTTTAAAAGAGCTGGTGGTCCTTGGAAGGCCACCTGAATTCTACGTCCCACTGTTATGTTTTAGCCAAGTCAATTCTGTTGTATGTAATGTCAGCCATGACCTCCTCTGTTCTCTAAAAATATAAGAAAAGTGGAGTTGAATGTAGAAGAAGAATAGAAAAAGAGTATCTGAATAATTATCTAGTGACCACTGTGCAGGTCTCTAAATCCTTGGTCTGAATTCATCTAAATAGCTGTCTCTGTAGAAAGATCTTTTAAAAAATCCTTTCCTTAAAAAAGAAAATATCTTTAAAAAATAGTAAAGGACAGGTGCGATTAAAAACAAAAACTGACCACATACACAGTCCATAATTGTATTTTATTATATTGTTTGCTGTCTATGTATATATGTATTTAAAATAACTAGAATGATAAAAGTGATTAAAATTGGGTTGTATAATATTTTATACCCTCCTTTGCTTTTATAACATGCTTTCAGCAAAAGTGTATAAAAGAATCAAAGAAATCTAAAATATAAATAATAAAAACAACAATAAATATTTGTACCTGTTCCAGAACTACTGTTTTCTTTGTTGCATGCAACTGTCTTTGCAGGGGGGTTCAGCATTGCCTTCTGACTGAGCTGGATTTTATAACCGTCTCTGTGTCTGGTCCCTGGAAGTTAAACACTGGGTCTCTGGGGATTAAGTGACAAGCACAATAATATCATTTATCACCTGTTATTTCCTACAGGCTATGTGACTAAGAAAGAACTTATGACTTTTTTTTAGATGTTATTTTTGTTCCTCTCTACCTTACTGCCCAATACTATACTTATTTAACAACAGTAAAATGACTCTGGTCAATGAGCATTCCTTATTTCCAGCTCAACATTTGCCATAGGGGTATTTTTTTTTATAATTAAAAAATTTAGGAAACAAATACTAACCCACTCATGCTCACACACTTACCCAGGCACACATGCACAAACACTTTCCCAATAAACATAGTCACAGAATAAAGATTTTTGTGAATACAGCAAAAATAATGACTAAAATCACACTGCCTAGAAATAACTAGATTCTGCTGCCTATGTTGTGAGATTTTTTATTTTTAAACAGAAATGATGTCAGAACAAACATGTTTTGTAAAAATATTGTATAAATATATTTTTTTGCTGAGGAAGATTAGCCCTGAGCTAACATCTGTGCCCATCTTCCTCCATTTTGTGTGTGGGATGCTGCCACTGCATGGCCTGATGTGTGGTTCGTAGGTCCGCATCCAGGATCCAAACCTGCAAACCCTGGGCCGCTGAAGTAGAGTGCGCAAACTTAACCACTACACCACTGGGACAGCACCAATATTTTATACATTTAAATGAGTGTTATGAAAAAAGGCAATGCAGTCCTTGCTATTGATGTACATTAACTGATTCAATCTATTCTCCGCGAATGGCCGCTTGGATTATATACAATCTTTGCTTCATAAAAACTCTTGATACGAGTAAAATTACACTTACATAATTTTTCCTAGCCAAATCTTTCTATAAAATAAATTCTAAGAAATGGCCTTTAAGAATAAAATGATTTAACTTTCAAAAAGGAGAATTTAGGCTTTTTTACCATAGTCAGATGTTTTATATTATTTAATTATCACCACATATCATATATTTTGTATTATCACATATGTCTTCAGTTGTCCCTAAAAAATTCATTGTATGACACAGATATTGGAACCCAGAGTTGATGGTTACTTCTAGAGTCTCTCAAACATTTATCTACATTGACTTCATAGAAATTGCTTGCGATAGATTCCTGAATACAGTGCAATGAAACAAATTTGTCTTAAAAGATAACTCCCTTAAATACTCTCATAGAATGTTAAAGTGTATTATGTTAAAGCGCTACTTAAAAATTCAAAGCTTAATGACCCATAGACTCCTAGATTTCTGAGAGAACTGAGAGACCATTCAATTTACATTTTCAGTGGTTGAGGGCAGAAGCGTCGCCACATTGGAATGTAATCTGTTTTCTTTAAGTCAGCTGGGCGCTTGAACTTCATTAAGTTGGTGTGAAGTGAAAATGACATACCATTCTAAGAATTAAACAGAAAATAAAGAAATTGGGGCCAGCCCAGTGGTGCAGCAGTTAAGTTCGCACATTCTGCTTTGGCGGCCCGAGGTTCGCTGGTTTGGATCCTGGGTGCGGACATGGCACCACATGTCAAGCCATGCTGTGGTTAGGCATCCCACATAGAAGGTAGAGGAAGATGGGCATTTATGTTAGCTGTGGGCCAGTCTTTCTCAGAAAAAGAGGAGGATTGGTGGCAGACCTTAGCTCAGGGCTAATCTTCCTCAAAAAACAAAAAACAGAAAAGAAAGAAAATGATGTCCTTTGAGCTTGTGGAACCCGACGGCTTAGAGGGATAATCTCCATATAGTCTTTTTACTGAGTAATATTCTAGCATGTGTGTGAATCATTGCTGTACAATTACAAGCATAGGTTGCTATGTGTTCGTTAAATGTCTACCATTACTTAATGTTCAAAATATGTACAATAACCACATAGATTAGCTGCACATCTTGAGTCTTAATTGCCACAAACCCATAAATGAAAAATTTGTGTAAACAAACAGCAAAATTAAGATGTGCAAGGTATGTGCCAGATTATGCATTCTAATATGTTTCATATTAATTTCACATTTCTTCTGAAAAACTGCCCTGATTAAACAGAAACATACATTTTGTAGTTATTTTTGTTTACTTATTTCTCTGGTTTGTGTTATGGAGTTTGTCTCTGCTTTTTATAAAGCTAGAATACTCTTCAGGCAAATTCATTTAAATTTGTATCTTTTTAATTTTTGGCACAGTGATTTTAGTGACAATTTTTAATGCTTTTTCATAATATGTTGCTAATAATTGTGTGATGACCCTGATACTAAAATACCAAATGTACTCCTGTGGGAGATATTGCTGAGCCAAATTTCAAACCACCAAAGTAATTGCTGGTAATTTTCCATCAGGTAAACACAAGAAAATGATGTATTTGTGATACCTAAGAGCTCTACTGCCATTCTCTAGTTCTCCGGTGCATATTTGGAAGAGGAGTCTTCCTTGGTCACTTTCCTCTGATTCCCATTCATACTCGTTTTCCCTCAGGTCTTCCCTGTCTCCACAGATGCCAGTTTCCTCAGGCTACACTCTGTTTATCGGGATTCAGACTCCATGTTTATAAACATGGCTTCCCTTCCAGCTCATGAAATTTAACTCCCACTGTTAAATCTGAAGCATAGGTAACAATATCTGCTAAAAAAATAGGACAATCTAAATTACTTCCCAAAGAATTTGTGTTTTCATAGAATGGCTTTCTCTAGCTATGGAGGGGAAAGACTTAACGTAGGATTTAAGGCCTCAGAGAAAAACAAGTGAGGAAAAAAATCTAAATCTACATGGCTTTTCTGGTGTCAGTGATGCCCTTAAACATCACAAGTAAGCATGTAGGCAACTGACTACGTATAAACTTCTTTGAGAAAATGGTTGTCTGGCCCTGAGGCATGGCCGTTATCATGTGAATTCAGTGTGTGATAATGCTATCAAGGAAAACCAGGTTCACTAAGTCCCCCTGTTTCAGGAAATAAGAAAAGCAGTGCCTATGGGTTACTAAAAACACTTCTGTTCTATAAGCAAGGTTGTACTTTTCAGTAACATAAAGGATAATCATTTAATGAAATAGTCTGTGAATATTGTGTGCTTTATTAATTTTACAAGAATATCTTGAAAACATATTGTGTACAAGAAACTGCTCAAGATTTAAAATTAATAATAAAATCCTGCAGTTGTCTACTATGTGAGAGGAAATCACTTTTGTTTTTAGAAAACCTCTTAAGTTTTATATATGTATATATATAAACCATATACATATATTTTTTTAAACAGGTGAGCTTTTGAAAATTAAAAGTCTTGTATTCCAACCCTGACCATCTGACCATAAAACAGAATAAAATGAGAATTTCAGAGACTGTCTGTGGGCCCTAACAAAAATTGATGCCTTATAGGATAGTTTTATAAAAACTATATAGAATGGAAATCATTAGTTTTTTATCCTTTAACATCTAGATTCTTCCACTCAATAATGTATATATATGAGAGTCCTCCATGCTGTTGCATGTGATGATACTTCATTCTTTCTCTTTGCTGGGAAGTGTCCCAATGAACAAACATACTATAGATTATTTGTCAAATTCCAAATAATGCTACATTGATCATTTTTTGGAGAAGCTTTGGGTGTACATACTCGCTCATTTCTATTGGATATAAAACTAGGAATGGAATTTTAGGGCCAGCTGTGATAGATACTGCCATACAGTTTTCCAAAGTTGAACATCAGTTCTTACTTCTACTGTCTACGTGTGAGAGCTGTAGTTGTTCCACAACCACACGAGTACTCGATATTAATATTGTGAATCTTTTTCATTTTATCTACTCTTTAGGTGAGTTATAGTACTATACTGTGATTTTAATTTTTATTTTCCTGAATCCTAATAAAGTGCATAACCATATCTGTGAAGTGTATGCTAAAGTCTGAATGCAGAATATGAGGCCAGTTAATAGAGCTGTGATTAAAAGTATTTGAAATGCCACAATTCACACTCTAGTTGATATCATTATTGCCGCTGAGGTCAAATCAGCCTAGTGATACAATTCAATTCTTTGTATGAAGATGGAGCCACTCTTTGTTTTGTTTTGCTTGTTGGCTTGTAAATATCTGCAGTAATAGGGACAGTTTACACAGCATTAGAACCACAGATATATAGAGATGGATTGTGGCACCTGGAAAAAACTTAGACATACTGTGGTGTGCAGCCCTCCTTTACAGGGGACTGAGCTCTAATCAGGAAGAGTGATTTGTGAAACACCACAGCATTTAGTGTTGCATTCGGTGTCTAATTCAGAGCGCATATTTCTGGACATGAATTTGCAGAGAGGTTAAACTTTCTTCCTCTGCCTTTAACACAACCTCCCATACACTGGGTTATACAGCTTAGTACAGCTGTGTTGTAACAAACTTAGTTATACAACGTATCACCAACATGGATCTATCTGTTCACTGTGTTACATGCTGTTATATTTGGGCATGTGACCCTAATCTACCATCACTATGTCATTGTTATCTTTAGAGATTTCAGTACAATGGCCATAGAAAAGGAGTTCAGACACAGAAACATGCTTATTACATTACCCACTTCACAGTCATTGGTAATATCCTATTTGGACAATAATATTTTCCATCAGTCGCCAGTAGATACGTGATAACAGTGTTATGTAATGATGCAGAGAATGGAAGGGATGGGTGGGGCATGAAGTAGATGAGCTAGAATAGATCAAAGATTTTGATATTTTGTTTTCTCTATTCCTGTAGAATCCCATAGAAGTTTAGTTTAGGCCATTGGCTCCAAGTTTCTATTTAGTCATGAATGAGGGGGAAAAGAATATATGACCCCAAAATATACCACTTTGGAATGGGAATAATTTTGAGTTGAAGACAAGCAAGGCCAAACTCACTCTCAGGAAGTTCTGTTTACCTTCTTCTCAACTTCCTTAAAGAATTTATGGAAGGCCTGCTCCACAAGAAATCTAATGCCAAAGATAACTTTTGATCAGAAAGGCTTCTCTGCATGGCACAGCAAACACTGGTTAACGAAACATTTGCTCTTCTCATCATCCTGTGAATTGTCTTCTTCCTCTTTGAAGCCCCAGACCCTTACTCCTTCTCTTTAGTTCTGGACAACATATCAGTAATCATCTGACTGTCTTTGGGTCTTATATCTTTGGGCCTCCTCTATATATGAAATTTGTTCTTCTCCTGTTAATCTGTCTTATGTCAATTGAATTATTAGACCAGTTAAAGAACCTAGAAGGAAAAAAGGGAAGTTTTTTGCCCCTCTACGAATCTACTGTATAACGTTCCCAGCAAATGATATTTCAAACTCAAAATTGCATAAATTCAAGGAGGTGAAGCCTAAATTAATCAATTGTTACTTCAATTTTTAGACATATATTTACTGAGCTTAAGATGTCTCATTTATTAGAATAATATTTCCTTCTTCTTAGTTTGCACTCTTTATATGTGATTAAAGGGGCCAATATGCAGATAAACTCAATCTTTAAATGATATTACTCTCATATGTCTCATGGAAGGAAGATGGCATGTGTATAACTTTCAAATAGTGGCAATCCACTTACTCTCTGATTAGTTGGACTTTAATGTATTTCAAAAAAATGTTTTCTGCTACATCGCTATTGTAGGGGAGGAAGACATTTCCTCTATCCTCTCTGGGTTCGTCTGGCTGGACAACGAATTAAATTCACATGAGATAGAATAGCAAGAGAAAATTAAACAAAGCTTTATAACATGTATACATGGGAGAGGCTCAGGCAAGCTGAGCAACTTGCCAAAATGGCTAAAGCTACCACCTTAAATATCACATCCAGCTAAAGACAAAGGAGGATGTTGGGGGTGAGGGGAGTCAGTTACAGGAGGTTACCAGAAACAAGAATAAGATTATCATGCAGATTTAAGTCCTTGCCTTTGGCATTGATTAAGAGTTTCTAGAGATAGGGTCATCCCTTCTTCCTGGTCCAGAGAGGGAGACATCTTTACAGATGGAGATTTCCTTTATAAATGTAACTCATTCTTAAGAAAGGGTAAGCAAGTTCCACCCCTCAGAGCCTCCTTTCCTGTCTGCAGTTTATTAAAAGCAATCAGCCCCAAATAATCCTCATGCCAAAAAGACATATCTTGGGGTGGCCAATTCCAGGCCCCCACACTATTACTAAGAATGATTAGGGGCTGGCCTGGTGGTCCAGTGGTGAAGTGCACACATTCCGCTTCGGCAGTCCAGGGTTTGCCTGTTCGGATCCCAGGGGCAGACATGGCACTGCTTGGGAAGCTGTGCTGTCATAAGCGTCCCACATATAAAGTAGAGGAAGATGGGCATGGATGTTAGCTCAGGGCCAGTTTTCCTCAGCAAAAAGAGGAGGATTGGCAGCAGTTAGCTCAGGGCTAATCGTCCTCAACAAAATAAAAAGAAAAGAAAGATTAACAAGAGATTGTGGGTAAGTTGAAAAAATATGATATAGGAGGAAGCCCTTAAAACTTTTCCTCAAAAAACCATTAACCATAGATTTTTCCATCATCATATTTTTCACTAATTTGTCACTATGTCTCACAAATTCTACCTTCACTAGCAAAGGAGCCTCTGAGGCTTTACTTCCATTCTGAAATTCTTTAACATAAGATATTTACAATTACATAATGAGTACGATTCCAATGGATAATTAAGAGTGCTAATGAATCTTATATGGTCCTTGAAATATACAGCCATATCCAAGTTTTCTCAAAAAGGCAGACCACCCATATTTAACACCAGAAAATCTGAGCAAATGATGCAGAGTACATCAAGAAAGTACACAGATGAATGCTTTTCACTTCCTGTGTAATTAATATGAATGTCTTTACAGATTTATTAACTTATTACCCACAATCATTTTATGTACTTCCTTAAAAGCTATAAAATATGTGTATACAAGGCACATATCTACCCTCATTTAATTTACTTTGACCAATATCTAATAAATACTCAAAATTGTTATTGAGTATGTTGATTTTTATTATTTATTTGTCATTCTTGTTTGTCTCCCAGATACAGCACAGGTACCGGGACACAGGAATAAAATGCTCAGTCCTCGAGTAAAGGATGCACACAGTCTCATATTGGAGTTAATAGTTTAATCAATAGAGTGAGAGAGAAAATAATGCCTTGAGTAGAGTATTGTTAGCAAACCACACAGAGGGGATTTAACCAGGACTGAGAAGGGGGAACATAGGAAGGAGAGCTGAGTAGAAGTGACTTGAGCTGAGAATTTCAGAACAAGGGTACACTTTACCAGGACCCTCCACTTTGCTCTCTATCCTTCCCATATTGCATTTCATATCCTCTAAGAAGGGATTGTCTGCCCACCTCAGGATCTCTAATTCCCAGCCTCTCTGTCTAGAATCCTTTCCTCTCCCTACCATCCATTGTATTTCTATTCATTGTTTATTTCTGAAACTGAATTTCAGAGAATCTTTTATTCTCTGCACCCTACATTGAGATATTTTGCTTGAACTTAGAGTATCTTGCCTTTTTAATTCAAGGTGATATATAGTTTATGATGCAATTTGTAAGATTAGCTAATTAATTTTTCTGATTTCCACTACATTATAGGATTCATTAGTGAAGAAACTACTGGAATCACCATTAAATGCAAATCACCTGGAAGCACAACAGGTGGATTCTAAACATTAATAACTCAGGATAATTAAATTAATACATAAAATAAACATCAAGCGAGTGAAAAATTGGCACACTAAGGTGGAGATTGGAAAGAAGGATCATGTTCATTGCTTCATTAAAGAAAATTGATTTTATCACTGACATGTTTCTTATAAGTTAACAAATGAAAATTATTATAGTACCGCTTTTTGTATATGTCATCCCTAGCATTTACTGAGACATAAAATAGGCTTTATAAAATTCTTTTATCACTCTTCTTCATTGATTTGCTTTAGTGCTTATAACCCATGTTTGACTGACTGACCTTTGCCAAATGACAAATCACTTCACCGCAAGACAAGTCATGAAAACAAGTGGAATCAGCAGACTATAATTTGTAAATTTGCATATTTTAGGGTTATAAATTGACTTCATTAAAATGAAAACTGGAAGAAGAAATATAAGTGCTCCTGAGAGATATAGGCTTCTGTCTTATATTTACGTATGCGTCGTGCATGTGTGCGTCTGTTGATACAGGAAAATTTGAAAGTGGGTGGCGGTCTGATTTTTATTTTTTCTAGACTTATTATGTTATGTGATCTATATGCACGTGGATTTACATATATTGGTACTTGTAATGTGTTATCTATATTATTGAAAGAGACAAAAGCAAATATTAAATTTACATACACAATGATATCACTCGCACAGTGATAAAAAAGTAATGATTTACTTATCAACTTGAGTAAAATATTTATAAGTAAAATCTTTAAGTTCCTTATACAAACAACAAATGAGGTCAGTCAAATTCACACAAGTCTAACAAAGAAATATCATGTTTAGCCATTAGAGTTTCTTTAACTGAGTAATCAAGTATAAAATAACTCATTTATAAACTCCTCAATACTTAATTTTCCATTTTCCAAAAGTGTAAAGTTTTTTCCCCATAATATTCTTTGAATTTAACCATTTATAAACCTACCTGCATTGAGCTAGCCTCTCTGTCCTTATCACTGGTACATGAACAAGAGGCAGATTGCATTTTATTTTGAACCAGTGACTGTTGGGAATTAAATTTATAGAGTTTCTGCCTTCTGTGTTATGAGAACATGATTAATTAGATTTCTGGTTCTGTCTTTTACACTGAGAATGTTGCAACAACTTTAGCAAAGCCTAAACTTTTAATTCTTGACTCTATTCACCAAAGTGATCAATGTCAGAAATTTACCAGACTTTATTTTAATGCTATGTTTCATGGCTACCATGAACCTCTACCCTCCTCAAGTGAATCAGATGTCTAATGGAATACAGATAGATCCTCTACTTAATGATTTCCATCTCATTTTCATTGTTTACACTATGGCTTCTATTTCTGAAACATTTCCTTCACCTACCATTTAGAAATATGATAATCTTACATGTTGATTTTTCATTAGTCATTGTCTGATTTTTCCCCAGGTACATGTCAGTTACCCTCGCCTCTATAATATTTTGACTATGTAGGGGCAGAAAACTTTTCCCTTCTTCCCTCTAGTTTCTTTGACTGGTTTAATGATTAAACAGACTTAATAAACCAGATTAACAGGAGAAAAACAAATTTAATTTCATTTGCACAGGAACTCCATAAAAAATATGAGACTCAAACAAGTGACCAAAGCAGGCAGCTTTTAAACCTTTTAGACAAAGAAACACTAAATTTGTGAAGAATTGACAAGATTAAGGGGTTTGGGCCTGGGGTAGTAAATTAGTGAAGAAGAAATAAGTTTTGTTTATATAGCCTTCTTGGCCCTAAATTTCCTTCTATCCGGTGATAAGGATGCCTTCTACCCTCGGTGCAGCAGGCATAACTTTCACATGAGAGATTTATTTCCCACTTTTCGGAGGAGAAAGGAGGGTCAGAGTATCCTTCTTACACTGACTGTTTCTTAAGTAACTTTAATTCAAAATAATCAATATGACAAGGTGACCTACTTTAGGATGGCATATTCTGCTCTCTTTCAGTTGTATAACATCCACTACACCTAGTACATTCTTTATTGAACTATGTATTTCATGTATTTATATATATGTCTTTTTACATTCCTCTGATCCTTAGCATAGGATTTGCATGAGTAACGGCTCAGTAAATGTATGTTGTTAAATATTTTCTTGTTGTTAGGCTGGTGGATATTCAACAAACAGTAGAAATAAACAGCCTTTGTAGCCTGTTTCCACTAATATAGTTCATATGTACAAGAATGATCTTTTTATTTAAAAAAAAATGTGTTGGGATAATGCTTTCAAAGAAAAAGCCAAAGTCTGCTCATTTCCAAAATAAATTAGTGTACTATTATTCATGGTAGTACTTTGAAAATTGGGAGGTACTGGAAATGCCAATTTTGTGTGTATCCAAATCCCACCTGTAAAGCTGCAAATGTAATGCTCCACCCTCCCTGAATCTTCGTCAACCATGTTGGTCCCCACCTTGATTGGACTCCTTCATTGGGTCAGAGAGATAAATCGTGTGTTCTCATTATTCTGCCCCATAGAATATTTCTACTTTCCCTTCTATAAATGTGCTTTTTAAGCACCTCCTTATTCAGCACTAGATTCATGAGGCAAAAGGTATGGATTCAAATATAAACCATTGTGGATATCTTACCAATTTTTTTGTGTTTTTCTTACACTATTTAACTTTCTTCCATATACATTATCATATATTTCAAATATTATCTTGTGTTTCCTGAGTTGTCTCTAACAACTTCATTATACAGATACTGAAAGTGAGATCCAGAAATAATCAGTAAACTTCTGGAGTTTCATAGGCATTATAGCTTCATGACTCAAAAAGCTTACTCTTAATAGGTTCCTACTACAGTGTAAGGAACTTAGAGCATTATGCTAAGTGAGATGAGTCAGACAGAGAAAGACAAATACTGTATATCACTTATATGTGGAATCTAGAAAAGCTGAACTCATAGAAACACAGTGTAGATTGGTGGTTACCTGGGGCTCAGGGTGGCGGAGTTGGGGAGATGTGGGTTGAGGGGTAAAACCTTGCAGTTATAAGAGGAATAAGTTCTATAGATCTAATGCACAGCACTGTGATTATAGTTACAGTACTGTATTATATACTTCAAAGTTGATAATAGCCTAGATCTTAAGTAGTCTCACTACAAAATAAATAATAATTATGTGATGTAGTGCAGATGTTAGCTAATGATATGGGGTAACCATATTCCAAGATATAAATGCATCAAATAAACACTGTATTGCACATTTCCAGGAAGCACAAGAAAATGAGAAAATGGTGCCCCTGATTATGTAACATGGTGGCATTGGGAATACTCTCTGTATTGACCATCTTTTGAGTACTATTTTAGAATATGTGAATCATTTCAGGATGGTAATGTAGGGACCTGAAATTGGCCACCCCAAGATATGTCTCTTTGGCATCAGGATTATTTGAGCCTGATTGCTTTTGATAAACTGGGACAGGGAAGGAGGAATGGAACTTGCCCTTTCTTAGGACACATTTACACTTGTGAGGTAAATCTCTATCTGTAAAAGGTGCCTCCCTCTCTGCACCAGGAAGAAGAAAGGAGATGACCTTCTCTCTAGAAACTCTTCATCAATGCCAAAGGCAAGGACTTAAATCTGCATTTTATTGTGCTTGCCTGGTAACCTCCTGTAACTGACTTCCCTCCCACTCCCAACCTTGGCATTTCTTTAAGGATTGAGCATCCTTCCTTAGGCTAGGAACTGATTGCTGCTCTCACCTGTGATCGTCCAGCTCCAGACAATAGACTTGCCTCCTGCTACGCCCACCAAGACAGCAGACCCACTATCTGCTGTGTCCATCAAGCGCTGTGCTGACAGGGCAATCTTTTGACTATTGTGGGAGGGACATTTCAATCATATGTGAAACACCCTGTTTGGGAGTATATAACCACTCTGTGCACCTCACTTCTTCGGTGCCGTTTCTTCCTTCGGGAAGAAAGGCCCCAGGCCATGGTTCCTCATAAAGCTTTGTTTAATTTTCTCTTGCTATTCTGTCTCACGTGAATTTAATTTGTTCTCCAGCCAGACGAACCCACACTTGGGAAGAGGAAATGTCTTCCTCCCCTACAGTGACAAGTATAAATTTCCACATGTTCATTAAATTCTACTGCTGATTGTAACATAAAATAATTTATCCTTACTGTACATTCTGCCTCATTGCTATTAACTTTTTTCTTTACTGTAAAGCAGGTAAATGCAAAATCTGTGCGTACACAAAATAATTTACAAAATGATAAGTATAAGCCAGTGTATACATACAAATACTCCAGGTAATTCATTTCTGCTGAAACTCACTGGGAACTAGACAGAGACATAACCTTTTTCCAGGGTCCTACAAAGCTAGACCACATCTTAGGCTAAAATCATTAAAATAAAGAATTATTGGTTTGGGGTAAAGGACACGTTACTGATGTATTTCAATGCTTTTTTGTATTTTATTGTAATTAATTGTGTGATCATTTGTACAAATACACTTAATTTACTGTTATAGGAGATATTGTGGAGAACAAGCACAAGCTACGTAATTGTAATAATTTGCCACCTGTTAAACTGAAGACACTGATGCATATGTGTTACCCAAGAGCTTTGCTGCCATTATCTACTTCTCTGATACATATTTGAAGGAATGGGAAATTTCCTTGGAGAATTTATTCTTGTTCCTTTCCAAACTAACTTTCCCATCAGGTGCTTCTCTGTCCCAAGGGATGGCAAATCTCTTCAGGTCCCACGTTGTTGAGGCAAGTTCTAAATTTAGCTTCCTAAACATGACTGCCCCTGAAGACCATTTAGCATAACTTCCCTCTAACACTTTTCTTAAAACCTGAGCCTTAATGGCTGCATTATTATTAACATTTGGATAATTAACTTCCCAAAGGTATTTGTATTTAATTGAAGTTGACTTTCTTAACTCATGGAAGAAGATTACCCAGTTGGGTTTTAAGACATCAGAGACACGCAAGTAAGAAAAAAATATCTGTCTAATAACTTCTCTAGTGCCACAGTGGCTCTAAATATAATACTATCTAGGCAACTGTCTATTTATAAATTCTTTTCTTTATAAAATAGTTGAATGGCCCTTCGTCATGGGCCATTATGAATAAGTTCAGTGCATGATAACGGTACCAAGGAAAATCAGATTCACTAAATCTTCTTGCTGCTGGAAACAATATTAGGAGTACTCCTGGGTTGAATCAGTCATCCTTGCTTTTTTAATAGTAAAAGGGATAGTTATTCACTGAAAGATTCTATGAAAGTAACACCATTAATTTTACAAAAATGTATTGGATTTTATTGTTTGGAAAGCATTTCTAGGGATAAAAATTTATAACAACAAAATTCTGAGGTTTCTTATAGTCTAATGGTAAATGGAATTTGCTTTTTAAAAACGTTTTTGGTGTGAAAAGGAAAAAGAAAAAAACCCTTTTCTCTATATTTGAATATATAGAGAGAATATTTATGATAAGTATACGGATAGATAACTTCAAAAAACACATTTATAATCAGGACTCAGACCAAGAAATACAGCATTACCAGTATCATAAAAGCCTTTTATATGCTCCCTCCTAAGTCACTAATCTTTTACTTCCAAGGAGTAAATACCTTTTTGTTTTATCATGATAGATTAGTTTCATATTTTTTGAGTCACACAAGTGGATGACTACAGTATGCACTGATTCATTCAACAATATGCTTGTGGTATCCACCCGTGTTTCTGCATTCAGTTGTACTACATTCACTCTCATGGTTGTATAGTATTCTTTGTAAAAATATGTCATTATATCATTATTTATTTATTCTTTGTAAAAATATGCCATTATATCATTATTTATCTGCTCTTTAGTGTTCAAACCTCACGTTAAAGGTAATGGTTTAGGAAACAGAGTTGGATGATCAACAATGTTCTGAGGCACAGGGTGGTGTTTGAACCAAGTTTGGAGAATGCTGGAGGGAAGGAAAGGGCCTGGAGGAAGTGACTGAGTTGTGCATTGCAGCACAGGGATTGACTCATCAGGCCAGTCCCCTTGATCTCCATAATCTAGCTACACTTAAAATTCTTTAAATTCCACAGAAATCGCATGCTCCTGCCCACTTCAAGGCTTTTCTAATTACTGATACATCTGCCTAGAATTCTTTCTCTACCAGCTCTCAGTTAATTCCTACTTATCTCTTAGGTCCCAGATTGTCTCTAATTCCAGGAAGTTCTTTTTAACTTTGTTCACGACACTTGAACACTGTACTTGGGGTTTATAGCGTCCAGTCTTTCCACATTGTGGCATAATTATAGTTTCATTATAAATAATTTGAATGATTATTTAATTAACATTTGCCACTTTCATTAGGCGATAAGATTCATTAATATAAGAACTGTTGGATTCTGCACGAAATACAAAGCACATAAGACGTGCAACAGACACTTAGGAAACTCTCAATAACTTTTAGAAATTAAATTAATGCATGAATAAAAGATTGAGAAAATGAAAATTTGGCAAAATAAGAGTCCAGAATTTTTCCACAAATAGGAGTACCAAATATAAATTTAAGACATAAAATGAAACATGGTGTATTTAGGGAATGAGACATATTTGTATGTCTGGAACATAGTATAAATATTTATTGGATCACCCAACATTACTTAAAATAATTTTGATTTTCATGTATTATAGTGTAACATTGGGATAAAATATATATACATATAACTTTTCAATGGAACTAATTTTTATTTAAGTTTTTTCAGAATCTCTTTCATATCCTTGTTCTGTAGACTGTAAATCAGAGGGTTTAACAGGGGAGTCACAAGAGTGTAAAAAATGAGATCATTTTGTCTTGATCCAGGGAGTAGGAAGAACTCAGCCAGAAATACATGAAGAGCAGAGCTCCCTGGAAAATTGCAACAACAGTTAAGTGGGAGGTGCAATTAGAGAAAGCTTTGAACCTTCCCTCAGTAGATTGGATCTTTAGCACTGCCAGGATGAAGAACAATAAGACACAAAAAGTCCTGAAAGAGTAATCAGTTCAATGAAACCAAAGATGGTGAATATCACTAACTCATTGACCTACATATCTGAGCAAGATATCAAAAGGAGAGGTGGGATATCACACAAGAAATGGTTAATCTCATTTGACCCACAGAAACATAAGCAGAATGTTAACACTGTATTTATTGAAGTATTCATAAGTCCAAACACATATACCCCGAGCTAACATCTGTGCCCATCTTCCTCCACTTTATATGTGGGATGCCTGCCACAGCATGGCTTGACAAGCTGTGCCATGTCCGCACCCGGGATCCCAACCGGCAAACCCCCGGCCGCTGAAGCGGAACACGCGAACTTAACTGCTGCACCACCCTGAGGGCCCCAAGGCCAAACTTTTAATTCTTCATACTCGCACCAAATTGATCAATGCCAAGAAAGTATGATGGTGTTTACAGTATGATTTTTTACTGTCCTACACAATCTTCCTCCAGTCAAATCAGACATCCAATAAACTCAAACAGACCCTCAACTGAAGTTTTTATCTGTTATCTTCTTAAATTTATTAAATTAATAAATTTCTTTATTAAGATGATTATTTTATTATTATTTATCCTTAATTATTTTTATCTTGTCTGCTTCATTTCTGAAACAATCCCTTATACCTTCCCATATATATATACACACAAGAGTTCTTTAATGGTCATATTAAATACTTTTTTTCCGCTAAGTATGCATGATTACATTCCTTCAATCACATGTCATCCAACTGGATTTTAATTATTTTATGACTATAACATACATTATACTTAGTACACTTTTTCTTGAAATATGTCTATTTCATTCATATATGTGTCTGTGTCTTTTACTACATTGTACTCTCTTAGAAATAACAGCAACATTTGGCAAATTTCTATTTATCCTGAAGCCTAGCATCAGGACTTGCATACGTAATGTCTAATTACTAATTGTTCTTAAATATTTTAGGTGACTAGACTGGTAGGTAATGGACAAATAGTAGAAATAAAGAGGTCTTTTGGGGACTGTTTCAACTAATATAGATCATACATACACCTGTTCATGAAAGAGGCTTTAGGAGACATCAGGGTTCTATTTGTTTCTTTTCTTTTTTTCTTTTTTGAGGAAGATTAGCCCTGAGCTAACTACTGCCAATCCTCCTCTTTTTGCTGAGGAAGACTGGCCCTGAGCTAACATCCATGACCATCTTCCTCTACTTTATATGTGGGATGCTTACCACAGCATGGCTTTTGCCAAACAGTGCCATGTCCACACCCGGGATCCGAACTGGCGAACCCCAGGCCACAGAGAAGCTGAAGATGTGAACTTAACTGCTGGGCCACCAGGCCAGCCCCCTATTTGTTTGTAAAATAATTTAGTTGGCTTTTCTTCATTTCAATTGTTACAAAGTTGAAAATTATTGCAGTGGAACTATGTATCCTTTCCAAATCCTTCCCAACAGCTATGATTTAATGCTCCATTATCCCTGAACCTTTGTCATTGTGGTCCTTGGTTTGATGGAATGCCATGAGCAGGAAGCAGAGTTAATCACTGACATGACTGGTATCAACTTTCATCTACCCTCCTTTTTGTAATGTGAATTTTAAGTACATTTCAATCACTGTTTTATGCTCTGTATGTGCACGCAAAGAATCAGAAAAATTCATACACACACATATATTTAATTTGAATACAGATTGTCCCTAACATACTATGCTTCAACTCCACATTTTTTTTACTTCATGTTGGTGTGAATGTGATACGCATTCAGGAGAAACCATACTTCAAAGTTTGAATTTTGTTCTTTTCCTGGGTTAGCAATATTCCACAAGATACTCTCTCATGATGCTGCGCAGTGGCAGTGAGCAGTAGCTCCCAGTCATCCATAGGATCATGAGAGTAAACAACCCGTACTCTACAGTGGACTGTGTTGCCAGCATATTTTGGACACTATTCTGGACCCTCATAGGGAGAGAGAGAAATTGATGACCTTGTTGCCATAGCATCCCCATCCTGCATTAATTAATCTTAATTCAATGCTTCAAACATTTTTCAGGCCCAGTGTGTTTTCATCTCTATTTGTTAACGGTGAGTGCCCATGCAAGTATCCTATTCTTCACTTTCAGTACAGTATTCAATATATTACATGAGATGTTCAATAAAATAGGGTTTGTGTTAGATGATTTTGCCCAACTGTAAGTATTCTGAGCATGTTTAAGGTAGGCTAGGTTAAGCTCTGATATTTGGTAGGTTAGATGTATTAAGTGCATTTTTAGCATGATATTTTGAACTTAGGATGAGTTTATCGTGATATAACTGTATCTCAAGTTAAGGAGAATCCATATGTGAAAAGCTAATAACATAAGAATGTGGAAATGAGAATTTTCAAGGTTCTACGACAGACTGATGGTACCTGTGTCTGATTAAAGATATTTTCAAATTCTTTGACACTTCTCCCATGGAGATATGGTATCTTTTCTCCCTCCTTTTAAATTTAGGCTGGCCTCTGACTACTTTGATGAATACAGGATAGAAAAACTAGCTCTGTCACTCTGGGGCTAGCTTTCAAGAGGCGTATACATACAAATATAATTATTTTAACATAGTTAACAATGATCAAAAACTAGGAAAAAATATGCCCACCAGTACAAAAATATGTAATTGGATTAAGATATTTCCATAATGTGGAATACCATGTAATCATTCAAAGAAATACATCAGAGCCCCTTGTATTGATGTAGAAGCATTTGCAAAAGCCTACAGTCAATTTGGAAAATTAACATACAATGAATTACATATACACTATTTTATGGAAAGCGAATGATGATTATATATTTACCAATGAATGAACTTGACAAAAAAATAAGAAAAGATAAAGGGCAAGCTGTTATCAGGGGTTTTCAGGAGCATACATTAGAAGGAAGGATGAAGCATACTGGAGTTCAATGTGTGGAATGAAGAAATGGGGGAGAAAAGTATCCACTAAAAAAATAAAATTCTGGGCCAGTCCCAGTGGCCTAGTGGTTAAGTTCGATTTCCTCTGCTTTGGCAGCCTGGGTTCGGTTCTCGGGTTAGCCCTACACCACTTATCTAACAGTGGCCATACTGTGACAGCGTCTCTCATACAAAATAGAGGGAAAGTGGCAACAGATATCGACTCAAGGTGAGTATTCCTCAGCAAAAAGAGGAGGATTGACAATAGATGTTAGCTCAGGGTAAATCTTCCTCAGTGTAAAAGAAAAAAGAAAAGAAAATTCATAAATTTATGATATAATCTCCTTTTTAAATTATAAATATGTGTGTTTGTGTATTTCCATTTATGTATGTCCATGAGGATATTATTTCCCAGTTTTATTGAGATGCGATTGACACATAACATTGTACTAGTTCAAGGTGTACAAAATAATGATGTAATATGTGCAGATACTGCAAAACATTGTCACAAGTTTAGTTAACATCCACCATCTCCTACAGTTTCAGATTTTTGTGCGTGTGATGAGAACTTTTAAGATCTACTTTCTCAGCAACTTTCAAATAGATAATACAGTATTGTTAACTATAGTTACCATTTGGTACATTACATCCCACGAATGTATTTATCTTTTAACTGGAAGTTTCTACCTTTTGGCCATATCCACCCATTTCCCCCACCCATCATCCACCATCTCTGGCAACCACCAATCTGTTTTGTTTCTATGAGTTTAGTATTGTTTTTTTTTAGATTCAACATATCAGTGAGATATTACAGTATCTGTCTGTCTTTGTCTGATATTTCACTTAGCATAATGCACTCAAAGTCTATCCACGGTGTACCAAATGGTAGGTTTTATTTTTGTTTTTAGTGGCTAAATAATATTCCATTATATATATACCACGCCTTATTTATCCATTCATCTTTTGATAGAGACTTAGGTTGTTTCCACATCTTGACTACTGTGAATCATGCCGCAATGAACATGAAAGTGGTGGTTATCTTTGATTTCTGGTTTTAATTTCATCTGAATAAACACTCAGGAATGGGATTGCTGGATCATACAGTAGTTCTATCTTAATGTTTTAAGGAACCTTGATGCTATTTTCCATAGCGGCCATACCAAGTTACATTTACATCGACAGTGATCAAGGGTTTCCTTTTTTGTACATCCTCATCAACATTTGTTATTTGTTTTTTGATGATAACCATTCTAGGCATAGAGAGCTGATGATAGCCAGGTGTGGGGTAATATCTCATTGTGGTTACAATTTGCATTTCCTGATGATTAGTGATATTGAGCACTTTTCATACACCTGTTGTCCATTTGAATATCTTTTTGGAAGAATTTCTATTCAGTTCACTGGCCCATTTTTTAATCAGATCGTTTTTTTGGTATTGAGTTGTGTGAATCATTACTGATATGTGAATTGCATGTATTTTCTTCCATTCTGTAGGCTGTCTTTTCATTGTGTCAATAGTTTCCTTTACTATGCAGAAGCATTTTAGTTTGATATAAGTCCTACTTGTTTATTTTTGTTTTTGTTGTCAAATCCAAAAAAATCATTGCCAAGACTGATGTCAAGGAGCTTACCCCCAATGTTTTGCTTAGCAGTTTTATAGTTTCAGGTCTTGTGTTCAAGTTTTCAAGTCATTTTGTGTTGACATTTGTAAATGGGGTAGATAGGAGTCCAGTTTCATTCTTTTGTAGTGTCTTTCTAGTTTTCCCAGTACCATTTATTAAAGAGACTATTTTCCCCATTGCATATTCTTGGATCCATTGTTGCAAATTAATTTAACATAAATGAGTGGGTTTATTTTCAAGTTTTCTATTCTGCTTCATTAATCTATATGTGAAAACTTGTCTGTTATTATGCCAATAACATATTCTTTTGATTACTATAACTTTGCAATACAGTTTGAAATCGTAAAGTAAGGTGCCTCCAATTTTGTTCTGCTTTCTCAAGTTTGCGTGGCTATTAGAGCATTTTTTGTTTCCACACAAATTTTAAGATTGTTTTTTCTATTTCTATAAAAATGCCATTAGCATTGCTATAGCCTTCTAATTAATACTGGCCCTAATATTGGTTCCCCTACATTAAGCCCAGCATATATGAGGTTAAAACCAAAAGTGCTCATCCCCTTTCCCTGACTCTTTAGTTACACTAATATGTAAATATCTGCTTTTTTAACCTGTGACTCCCTGAGCTTTACAACTAAATAGAAGTTAGAAATTGTAAAAGCCCAGGTGGCCTCATGCTGGGCTCAGGCTACTCACAGGTCCTTGAAGTTTATTACAGGGAAACTGATGTCCAGAGAATATCAAGAAACTGAATCTTCCCAGAGCTTCCTGGCACCAGAATCCACCATCCACCACAGAGGCAGACAACCAAGGGCAGGCAGGTGAAGAATCCCTTATCTAATAGGCTGTCCCTCCTTGAAAGCACCCTAAAGCTGGTGGGAAAGCGCTGAACAGCATGGTCATAGACTTCCCCCCTCTACATTCCTCACAAACCTCTGAAATCTTTTCCCAATTTCTTAGTGGGTAGCCAGCAATTCTTAAGGCACTAGCCATTGCTTTGCTCCCTCTGCTTGGCAAAAAAAGTAAAGCTGGTTTTCCTTTTTACCCAAGACTCTGTTCTCATTATTTGGATTGGCACTGGGTTCAGAGACCAAACTTTCAGTCACAGCATACTGATAAAGATTGCATTGGATATGTAGACTCCTTTGGGTAGTATGGACATTTTAACAATATTAAATCTTCCAACGCATGATCGTGGAACATCTTGCCATTTATTTGTGTCTTCTCCAATTTCTTTCATTGATATACTATAGATTTCAGTATATAGATCTCTTATTTCCATGGCTAAATTGATTCCTAAGTATTTTATTCTTTTTGATGGAATTGAAAATGGAATTTTATTCTTACTTTATCTTTCTGATAAGTCATTGTTAGTGAATAGAAATGAAATTGATTTTTGTGTACTGATTTTGCATCCAGAATTTTACTGAACTAGTTTGTTAGTTCTAACTGTTTTTTTGGTGGAGTCTTCAGGGTTTTGTATATATAACATCATGTTATCTGCGAATGGAGATAATTTCACCTTTTTCTTTCCCATTTGCATGTCTTTTACTTCTTTTAATGCTCTGGGTGGAACTTTCAGTACAATGTTGAATAAAAGTAGAAAGTTTGGGCATCCTTATCTTGTTCCTCATCTTAGGAGGAATGATTTCACCTTTTCACTGTTTAATATGATGTTAGCTGTGGGCTTGTCATTTATGGCCTTTATGTTGTGGTAAGTTACCTCTCTCCCTAGTTTGCTGAGAGTTTTATAATGAAAAGATGTTGAATTCTGCCACTTGTTTTTTCTTTCTCTATTGAGATGATCATGTAATTTTTTCTTTCATTTTTTTAATACAGTGAATACACTGATTGATTTTCAGATGTTGAACCATCCTTGTATACCGGGAATAAATCACACTTGGTCATGGTCTATGATCTTTGTAATGCATTATTGAATTTGGTTTGCTACTGCTTTGTTGAGGATTTTTGTTTCCATATTCATCAGGAATATTGGCTTTTAGTTTTCTTTTGGTATCTGGATATTGATGGCCTCATAAAATGAGTTTGGGGTTGCTTCCTACTATTCTATTTCTTGTAAGAGTTTGAGAAGGATCAGTATTAATTCTTTAAATGCTTGATAGAATTCACCAACGAATTACTGATTCAACCTTCTTACTAGATTGGTCTATTCAGATTTTCTACTTTTTCATAATTCAGTCTTGTTAGCTTGCATATTCTAGGAATTTATCAATTTCTTCTAAGTGGTCCAATTTTTTGCATACAATTGTCCATAGTATTGTCTTATGTTCCTTTGTATTTGTATCAAGTGTAATGTCCCTTCTTTCATTTAAAATATTATTTGATACCTTTCTCTTTTTTTCTTGGTTGAATCTAGCTAAATGTTTGTCTATTTTGTTTATCTTTTCAAAAAATCAACGCAATTTGATTGATTTTTTGCACTGTCATTTTTGTCTCCATTTCTTTTATTTCAGTTCTGATCTTTGTTATTTCCTTCCTTCTTCTAGAGGTTGGCTTAGTTTATTCCTCTTTTTCTGTTTCCTTGAGTTATGAAGTTATGTCTTTTTTTCTTAATGTAGCATTTCTCACTATAGACTTTCCTCAGAACTGCTTATGCTGCATCCCTTGACTTTTGGTATGTTGTCTATTTTTATTTGTCTCAAGATATTTTTTTGAATTCTCTTTTAATTTCTTCTCTAACCCATTGGTTGTTCAGGAACATTTTATTTAATTTCCACATATTTGTGAATTTTCCAGTTTTCTTCTTCTAATTGATTTCTGGTTTCATACTACTGTGATTGGAGAAGATGCTTGACATGATTTCAGTCTTCTGTGGCATTTCTGAATGAAAGCCCTGTTGGCCATCAGAATCAAGTGATGTGGGGACACATCACTCAGATGGTACCCACAAAATCTGGGGTGCAGACATATGAACAAGCTCCTCCCAGGAAGATAAGGGTGACTTAGGGTGGCTAGGAGTGAGAGAGTGTGGGAGGACTCTGCAGCTTTCCTGTTCTCCAGGGAGGATCTCAATCAGCCTCGAGTTGCATGTTAAATTTGAAATCTGACTCTCAGGCAGCAGCTTTTAAAATATGCAATATAAACCAATCAGAGAATGACTAGGAGAGGGGTTTTTTGCCTTCTTTCTCTGCTCTAAGCCCTGGTGTAATAGCTGCAGCTAGTGCCGTCTTCCCTTAATAACTGCTGTTTTGTTTGTTTAGTCCTGTGGTTCCTATATTTGTTCTAGTAGTTTCTTCGTGGATTTCTTTGATTAGGTTCATACAGGACCATGTCATATATAAATAGGACACTTACTTCTTTCTTTTTAGTCTGGAAGCCATTTATTTCAATTTCTTCCCCGATTGCACTGAACCCTTAATGCGGTACTGAATAAAAGTTATGAGATATGCTTGTATTCTTCCCAGTTATGGGGAAGAGCATTCAGTCTCTCAAAATTAAGTGTGTGTATATATATATATAATGCAAGCTCCATTGGCTTTCAGAGCTAAGAGATTTGGAAGCCTCTTCCTCTGGTGGGAGTGTTAAAAGTTGGGGCACAATGTGTGGGGTCCAAATACTTTACTCCTCTGTGAGAAGCTGGGAGCTAGGTGTTTCTCCCCAATTGTATGTCCCTTTGCTGAGGGTGGTGCTTATGGCTAGAGTGTATCTGAGGGGTTTTTTTTACCTGTTTCAGTGTGGATATTTTCTCATTGCTCAATGTGTAGGAGTCACTCAGGTAGTTTCTTGATTTCTTTTGGAGAGAATTGGACCACGTGTAGCTGTTCATTTGTTGTGTCGTGGGAGAAGAAGCATTCAGGAGCCTTCTCTGTCACCATATTTAAAGACCACCCATGGTTCTGATAATACTGTATTTGAACAATAATATTTTCCATCAGTCATTGGGCATACGTAAGAAGGATGTTATGTAGAGTGACTAAGAAGGCAAGGGAATGATGAAGGTTGAAGTAGATAGGCTGGAATACATAAAGCCTTTTGATGCAGTGCTCCAAATTTCTGTAGAATACCAAGATAAGGAGTCATTATAGGCCATCATCCAACCTTCTATTTGAGTCATGATTCCCTAAGAAAATATTTCCCATAATGTGTTATTCAACCTCACAACTTTAAAGAAAGGAGGCCCACAGTTAATTGAATCAGTAAATTCTATTCTTTGAATTCCATTCATAGACCTTAAAATTCCATTCTCTTTACTTCACACCCACAAGATCTGATAAAACAGTCAATAGATAGATCAAATCAGTCTTTAGATGCTGTAATATATAGCTGCCATAAAGGAGGGAGATGGGTTAATCAGATTACACGTTTGCATCCTCTAACTAGCAGCAATCCACTGACACTCCATTTTTCTTGGACAATATATTTCAAACATGTTTTCTAACATGTTGGTGTTCATAACTAACATTTTCAAAAGAATATGTGTTAATTGGGAAAATATGGTATAGATGGAAACACTTAAAGACTCACCAAAAAAATATATTGTTCATAGGTTTTTTTCCAGCTTCATAACTAGTAAGAAGTCACAGTGTGTCACAAATGCCATCTTGAAAAGCAGGAGTTCTTCTTCAGTTTTACTTCCCTTCTGAAATATTTTCTCACAAAGGCATTTTAAAATAGAAGCTAGAAAATCTAAGACATTCAGTGGCTTTTAACTTCAACAATTGTAATGGATAATTGAGAGGGCCCTTGAGTTTTATGTGGTTCTTCTAATATGTGGCCACATCCATGTTGTCTCAACAAGCTGATTCAGTGCTTTAACCATCAGAAACTACAGCAGAGACAGATAAAGTAGACAAACATTAGGAATGTACAAAGGCAAATGCTATTTTCTTCTAGTGTGATTAATATGTAGGTCTTTATAGATCTTAGTATCCACAACCATCTCTGTACTTTCTTAAAAGTTATTTTATTTATATATATATGCCATATTCTCATTTAATTGTGTTACTAACTTCTAAGAGGCACTCAAAAATGTTATCTTGTGGCTGGCCCTGTGGCCGAGTGGTTAAGTTCGCGCACTCTGCTTCAGTGGCGCAGGATTTCGCCAGTTCGGATCCTGGATGCGGACATAGTACCTCTGATCAGGCCATGCTGAGGTGGTGTCTCAAAATATGCAACTATGTACTGGGGGCACTTGGGGAGAAAAAGCAGAGAAAAAAAAAGATTGGCAACAGTTGTTAGCTCAGGTGCCAATCTTTAAAAAAATTTTTTTTAAATGTTATCTGGTTTCTAATTTATTATTTATTTGTTTTCCCATTTTGTGTCCCACTGTGCAGTGCTTTGGATAATGGATAGAAACTTCAGTTCTTGAGTAAATAATGCTTTAAATCTCATACTGAAGGCAGTGATTTGATAAACATGGAGATATTAAAACAATGCTTAAAGGAGGTTGTTGTGTGTGAACTACAAAACAGGACATTTAGCCAGAGATGAAAAGGGGAAAGCAGGGAAGGAAATTTTCCTGGAGGGTTGTTGGAGCAGTTGATTGTTGATAATTACAGCACAATGATGTACTTTACCAGGGCCCTTTTCACTGCTCTTTATAACCAAACCAACTGGAATTATTTTCTTCTTTTTTCCAGTTTTATTGAGATAAAATCAGCAAAGAACATTGGGTATGTTTAAGGTGTACAATGTATGTTTTCATATATGTATAATTTGTGATCGATTTCCACTATAGGTTAATAAGCAAATCCGTCACCTCGCATAGTTACCATTTTTTTGTTGTGTTGAGAACATTTAAGATCTACCTTCTTAGAAAATTTCATATATGCAATACAATATTTTTAACTATAGTCACCGTGCTGTACATTAGATCCCCAGAACTTCATTTTATAACAGAAAATTTGTACCATCTGACCAACATCTACACATTTCCCCCAAACTTCAGCCCCTGGCAACCACCAATATACTCTCTGTTTCTGAGTTCACCGTTTTTATATTCCACATATAAATGAGATCATACAGTATTTGTCTTTCTTTGTCTGACTTATTTAACTTAGCATTATGCCCTCAAGATTCATCCATGTTGTAGCAACCACGACTTCTTTATCTCTAAAGAGTCATGAACTTGTCCAAGTTAAGACTTCTCTAATTGTCAGATCCTCTGCCTACCACCTTTTCCTCTCTCATCTTGCATCTTTTTAGATTTGAGACTCAATGTGTCCATCCAACAAAGACATTATCTTATATGAAACATTTTGCTTTAGATATAAAGCCCTCAGTTTTTAACTCATATTATTTTGAGGCTTATTAATTATTTGAGTGCTTAGTCAATTAATGTCAATTACTCCCACTAGATTATAGGATTCATTGGTATAGAAACTACTGGATGTACCACGGAATACAAAGCACTTAAAAGTTAAAAGTTCACTTAGTAAATACACAATTAATTTTAGTGTAATAAATTAGTATTTGAACAAAAAACAAATCAATAAATATCTGCCAAAATTGGAAGTCAGGAAAGATTTCAACAAGGAAAGAGTATCATATGTAAATTCTAGACACATCACGAACTATGACATGTTTGAGGAACTGAATATTATCTGTGAGCTTTAAAACAAATACTAGGGACTGGCCCGGTGGCACAATGGTTAAGTTCACATGTTCCACTTCTCGGGGGCCCGTAGTTCGCCGGTTCGAATCCCGGTGCGGACATGGTACCACTTGGCAAGCCATGCTGTGGTAGGCATCCCACATATAAAGTAGATAAAGATGGGCATGGATGTTAGCTCAGGGCCAGGCTTCCTCAGCAAAAAGAGGCGGACTGGCAGTAGTTAGCTCAGAGCTAATCTTCCTCAAAAAAAAAAAGAAAAACAAATACTAATTTTATTAAATCAAAGTATTTGAGATACCTTTGCTTCTCTTGTATCATGCCATACAATTTTACAAAAGCAACAACCACAATATGAGTTTGTGCGTGTGTATTTAAATTACGTATTTAAAACCATCTATTAGTTTCCATTCTTTCCAGGGCCTTTTTCACATCCTTGTTCCGCAGGCTATAAATTATAGGATTTAACATAGGAATCACAAGGGTGTAAAACAACGAGGACATTTTGTCTTGATCTAGGGAGTAGGAAGAGCTTGGCCTGAAATACATGAAGAGCATAGTTCCCTGGAAAATTGCCACAGTGATTAGGTGGGAGATGCAGGTGGAGAAAGCTTTGAACCTCCCCTCAGCAGAGTGGATCTTCAAGACTGACAGGATAATATAGCAATAAGAGATAAGAACTCCCGAAATGGTACTCAGTTCAATGAAGCCAAAAATGGTGAATAACACCAACTCATTGACCTGTATATCAGAGCAGGAAAGGATGAAAAGTGGTGGTAAATCACAGAAGAAATGATTAATCTCATTTGACCCACAGAAACATAAGCGGAACGTTAATGTTGTGTGTATCAAAGCATCTGCCGTTCCCACCAGATAAACCCCGGCCATGAGCAGGGAGCACACCCTGCTGGACATGTTGACTCTATAGAGCAAGGGGTTGCTAATGGCCTTGTACCGATCAAAGGCCATCACTGCCAGCAGTAGACACTCAGAATCTGCAAAGATACAGAAGATCAAGAATTGCAGAGCACAGCCGAAGAAAGGGATTGATCTGTTCTTGGCAAACAAGTCCACCAGCATCTTGGGCCCAACTGCTGTGGAATAGCAGAGGTCACAGAAAGAGAGGTGGCTGAGGAAGAAGTACATTGGTGTGTGCAGCTGGGAATTTATTCTAATTAAAATGAGCATTCCAAGATTTGCCAGAAGATTAACGAGATAAACAACCAGAAACACGGTAAATAGGGTTACTTTCATCCTAGTGTTGTTGGTGATTCCAAGAAAAATGAATTCAGTCATGGAGAAGCAATTTCCTCTATTCATTCTTCTTTTTCTTGTCTAAATTTTTGAGAAAATGATCAAGAAAAGGATAGATGCATGTTTAACTCTTCTGGACATCCACAAATATCCATGAGGCAGACCATAATTTCTTTCTGCAATTGTCTTTTTTATACTCAGAAAATTACCTGGTCATGTGTCATTCTTTAAAAAGGCATTGCAGTCTGTAAAATAATAATAAAAAATACCTGGAATAAGGAGTTGAGAAACTTTGATCTAAGCCTAGATGCCATTCCTGAAGTATGCGACTTCGTACAAGCTCTTTAATTTCTCTGAGCATTACCTTCTTTATCTCAAGGAAGAGATTTGGATGATTTTAGGTCTCATTACATCTCCAAAATGATACGGAAGAAACATCAAGGTTAGAGAGACCATATTTTAGGATACAGGGCGAACCATTTTCTATGCTCGAAAATAATCACATGGACACAAAAAAATGATTACCATGGTTATGTTCTTCAGAAACTGTATTGGTTTAAATGATTTTGTGTTAATTCTAGATGCAATGAGCATCTCTAACTGATAATAATGAAAAAATTACGTTACTGGTCTTGGTCTATGTTGTCTTTAGTATTTGGTGAGACAGGAAATAAACATTACTGACCTTTTCTCTAGAAGTGTGGTATTGTTTTGTCACAATATTCGTTACCTATTTGTGGAGTGATCTGGTGCGAAAGGAGGAGTCTCTTGACCAAACAAAGAAGAGTGCTAAAAAGAATTTGAAACAATAGAATTTAACATATGCATTTGCATCTCTTTGAATTTCAAATAGTATTTTATATTAAAAAATGGAAGGAGTACTAGGGACAATAAATGCTTCTCAGATATATAGGCTTCTCTTCCTTGTGTACGCATGTATTTATGTGTGCATGTCATGTCATCTGTTTGCATATGTGTATGTCTTTGTTGATATATAAGAATTGGAATGTGGGTGATGGATACTTTTTTTTAGACTTAACTAAATATGGCATATGGTCCACATGGTGTTATTCATACATGTTGTTTTTTGTAATGTGGTACCTCAATTACTTTTAAAATTTAAAAAACCCAGCTAAATTCATGTATGTACTTGCTCAGTGATAAAAGGCTAAAAGGCTTTCCAGTAAACCTAGATAAAAAGAAAATGATTAAAATGTTATTTAGTGAATATTAATAATTTCAGTCAAATTCTGTCAGTCCTGAGAAGAAAAGATCATCTGTGGCCCTTAAATTTCAGTTTATTAAACTGAGTAAACAGGCATAAAATGATTCATTTACAAATCTCTCATTTTTTTCCAAAAAATTAAGCTTTTTCCCCATATAGTCTTTAAATTTGGAGACTTGAGAACCTACCTGAGATGAGCAGGTCTTCAGTAGCTAAACAATAGGCAGATGACATTTTATTTTACCAGGTAACATTTGGGACTTAAATCTCTGAAGCTGTTGCCCTTAGGCTTTGATGTTATGTAAATATGTCATTAATTATATTTCTGGTTCTGTATATTCCCCCATGAATATAGTGACAATTTCAGTAAAGACTGAGTCTTAATGCTTCACTTACTGTCACTTAATTGGTCTATGTTAGGAAAAAAACTGCAAATGATATTTATGATTGCTTCACAGCTACCTCCTTCTGTATTCAAAGCAGACTCCAATGAAATTCAAATAGTACCCTACTTAATCCTTTCCACCTCCTTTCTATTGTTCATTTTGTTTCTTCCATTTTTGAAACGTTCTCATCTATGACCATGTTTATGAATATTACTAATCTTCAATGATATTTTTTATTTTTTTCTAAATATTACTCATATACTATAAGTCCACCCTTTAACGTGTATACTTCTTTGGGTTTCAGTATATTCACAAGGTTGTACTGCCATTACCCCTATCTAATTCCAGAACATTTTTCATCATTCCAATAAGGAACCCGTAACTATTAGCTGTCACTTCTCTTTATCCCCTCTCCTCAGCTTCTGGCAATCACTAATCTACTTTCTGATTCTATATGTTTCCATATTCTATACTTCTCATGTAAACAGAATCATACAATATGGGTTTTCTTGTGCATCAGGCTTCTTTCACTCAGCATCTTGTTTTCAAAGCTCATCTACGTCTTTGCAAGTGTCATAATTTTGTAGCATTTTATGGCTGAATAATATTTTCTTCATAGATATGACACATTTTGTTGATTTATTTATCAGTTGATGAAGATTTAGTTTGTTTATACATTTTGGCTGTTATGCATAATGATGCTATGAACGTTCTGTTAATGCTACCTTTCAAGACCACTCTCATCTCCAAGTATTTTCTTACCCCCATCCCCTCGTCACATGTCACTTACATGCATTTCATTCATCTTATGATTCCATCACATTCTCCACACTTAATACTCTCTTTCTTGAATTATATTTAATTTATTCATATAAGAATTTCTCTATTACACTTAAGGTTTCAGGAATAAGATCAATGTTATTTTTTATATTCCCTGAAGTCGCTAAAACAAGGATTTTTCAAGGTAAATGCTTTCTACATATTTATTGTTAAGTACTTCAGACTACTAAAAATGGAAGATGATGAACAAAGAATAAAAATACACTGGATTGGGGGATTTTTTTCCATTAATAAAGCTCATGTGTACAAGAATGATTCACTTAAACATGTTTGCATGGATAACACTTTTTCTAAAAAAAGCAGCGTTACACTGTTTTTCTAAAAATAATTTTAGTATGTGATTTTCCATACTAGTTCTTTGCAAATTGAGAAATACTGGAATTTTCTCTTTTACATCCTCCCTAAATACTTCCCAAGAGATAGCATTGTTATTCCCCATACTTCTTGAACCTTGGTCTACCATCTTGATATCTGATATGATATGACTACCTCCAAAGATCCCAGAGCTAATGTTGCTTTCACAATGACCTGAGATTAAAATATCTGTCACTCTTCTTTCTATATGTGTGCTATTCAAGTATTGCTACATTCAATGGCTTTGCTAAGTACATGCACAGCAAAAAGAGATCACATGCTACACACTCATGAATTTAATTAAAATGTTAAAAGCTATTCATAAAAGAATCTGGAATATGAATTTTAGAGTCTTACAAGGGGCTCATGATAGTTTTGGCACATTAAAGATGACTGTACACATCTTTACACACTTTCCTTAGAGACAGAGTGTCTATTTATTACCCTTTTGAATTTTTCTTGTCTTTTAAATGCTTTGACTAACAGAAATTGGAAGAAATATTGTGTATCACTTCTGAATCTAGCCTTTAAGAAGATAGTCTCTGAAAGCCATGAGATGCCACATAGGAAGTCCAGCTAACCTTCTAGAAAACCACTTGACACACTCTGAGGTTACATGCAGTGGGAAGGGGAGCACTTGAGTCAATCTTTCTAGCCATTCTCATCCTGGAGACAGTTATGAAAGACCCTACAGCCTAGACCAACATCTAGGTCACCATGTGACCGCAGTCAACATGAGGAAACAGAGAGTATAGCCCAGTGGTTGCTATTTTAAACCATGTATTTCTGGGATAGTGTTTATATAAGAAAAGATAACAGAATGTAATGAGATAATTTTTTCCAGGAAACATTTATTATTATTATCAGACGCTTTTTTGGGATAATTTGATATTACTGTTATGTACTATTATGTAAGATAGATAGCTGATAGATAGGTAAGTAGACTGTTAGAGACAGATGTTAGATCAATAGATGACAGATAGATAGATAGATAGACTGAAGAAAATACTTGCAACTCTTACTTCTGATAAAGAATGTGTAGCCAGAATACATAACGAATCTCGTCAAAAATAAGAAAACACACAACTCAATAAAAAAATGGAATTATTTGAAAAGATACCTCACCAAAGAAGATATATAAATGTCAATTAACACTTAAGAATGTGCTTAGCATCATGTTATTAGGTAAATATGAGTCAAAGCAACAGTGAGAAACCATGATATACCTATTAGATGGGCTAAAATTAAAAATACTTCTTATACCAAATATTAAGGAAGAAGTTGTGGAACCTAAACTCACATGCACTGCCATCAGGTATGTAATATACTATATCATTTGAAAACCAATTTGACAATTTCAAAGGATGTTATACATATAGTTGCACTATCATCCAACTATTTCATTCTTGAGTATTTACCCAAGAGAATGTAAATCATTTGTTCGTATAATGACTTGTACATGAATGTGATAGCAGTTTTATTTTTAATAGCCACAAAACTAGGAACACAATTCAAATATCCCTCAATAGGTGAATGGCTACACAAATGGTGATATATTCATTCATTGGAATACTAACATGAAACAATAGAAATGAATCTCAAAATAATTATGGTGAATGGAAGGAGGCACCTAAGAGACAGTATATACTGTGTGATTCTACTTACACAAAATTATATAAAATGTAAACTAATCTATAGTGACAAAATCCATATCAGTGGTTGCTTGATGTGGAGTGAAAACGAGGGATGAAAAAGGAGCACAAGGAAATTTCAAGGGGTGATGGATATTTTCACTGTTTTCAGGGTGGTGATGGTACAACCAAGGATATTTGGCAGAAAGAGAAAAAAATAGTACCTTCTATTAATAGCTACATATTCATCAAATTATCCCACATTGTTCTATAAATGGACCATGTAGAAAGAAAGAAAGCCTATTTCTAGACTCAATTCTTTATCCAACTATCTCTAAGTGTTTGATTCATCCAAATTCTCCGTTCCTTAGTTTCCTTACCAGAAATACTTGGTCTAGATGATTCACATGAATATTCCTAGTACTGAAAAGCTGGGAAAGAATCACAAAAGCAGTGTATGATGGTCTAACAGATTCAGAAATAAACATCTGAAATCAATTGTGCCTACGAAAGGTGAAAATTTTGATAACAGAAGGCTTATGTTTCCTTTTTAGAAATGTGTATATGTATGTGTATATTTGAAATATACAAATATATATTATATATACCTTTGAAAATTATCAGGACAGTGCTTTCTTTTTCTTACTAATCTCGTCTATGTACCCTATGTACCAGTCAGAAGAAAGGCCATTCATTATTCTCCAATTATGTTATGTAGTTTCATGTATTTGCATGATTTCCTTCAACTCATTCTTACCTTATAAAAGCTTTCCTTTGCCTCCCCCCATCTTTCTAGCTCTATTACTACCACCATTAAGCAGTTATTTAAAAAAAAAAACTGCCCATTAAGAAAACCCTAGATTCAGATAGCTTCAAGTTTTATTAGACAATTCACACAATTGATACATGAGTAACATCAACCTTGCCTAAACCCTTCAGAGAACTAAAAATGAGGAACACATTTCCAGATTTTTCAATGAGGCTAAAATGATAATGGCATCAGGTGTGGAGAAGGAGCATAGAGCTAATAACAAGGGCTTTTACTCACCAAGGCTGACGTGGCCACAGCCACTCTCCAGCGCCAAATGTGCCAATAGTGAATACAATCATCAGACATACATGGCACGTTCCCTGAGGGTCCAGCCAGCATCTCACAAATTGATTACATTTGATTTCATTCATCTGGAAGAATCAGTACTTTATTCTTACTAGAATATGAGTTACTCTCAATATGGATTTATCATTTTTGACCAAAATTCTTTTGTCAAAACTACTGTCTTTGGATTTATAGAATTCTTTATTCATCATCATATTCTGTCACATAACATTGCTTCAAACCAAGTGGCTCATTTTACAGCAAAGGAAACGTGACAATTTGCTTATGCTTAAAAACTCTTTAGTCTTACAACATTCCCCATCATCCTAAAGCACATGACTTTGTTGAAAACTTTACAGGTTTGTTGAAGGCTTCATTTTGCCACCAGTTAAGCCAACGCTTTCTGGGGCTCGGATCATGTTCTCCAGAGTGCAGCATGTGCTTTAAACTGCTGTTATATCTATGATGCTTTTTTCCCCAATAGCCAGGATTTTGAGTCTGGGAATCAAAACGTGGAAAAGGAGTAGCATTTCTCACTATTCTTCTTAATGGTTCACTAACAAAAATTTTGCTTCCCATCCTCACAATTTAAGGTTTGCTGGTCTTTGTTCCTAAAAAAAGAAAGAGAGAGAAACAGAGATGGATAGATAGATAGATAGACAGATAGATGGAGGTAATTCTTCCTACAAGGAACACAAAAATGATTCCATTGAACCAGATGCCAAGACTGCTACCTGTTCACTTTGAGAACTTCATGCTACTTAATCAATAAGCAAAAAAGGATTTCTCTACTGTTTGCATGATTTTTCTTGAATATGAAGGAAACATTTGATTGCTGCTACACAATGAGTGTGGTGGGGAGTGTTCCTGGAATGCAGGAGAGACTCTGGGGCACCTTTTAGAAGTCTCATATCCATTATTTAAAATTTAATAAAATTCTATAACAGTGTCAAATAGAAAGAACTACTAATGATATTCATACTTGAAGATAAAGTTTTTGGCCACTTCATAAGACAAGAAATCAAAACAACCTAGATGTTTGCTGAAGTTAAAGAGAACATGGAGTAGGTTGTGGAAAAAAGGCAGTTATATGTGCCAGGTATGATCGTGTGACCAGTAGCTGAAACTAAAGCTGCAGGACTTATGAGTATTTTTTTCTTTTGCTTTGATGTGAATATATTTGTAAATATATTAACCAATATTCCCCTCCTCTCCCATTTGCCTACTTCCTAACACAAGATATAGTAAGAAGGGTTCACCTTCTATCTCAACATTTTAGCAAGCTGTAGGATATCAAAGGTTGCATGTGACTTGGCTGTAAGAATCCTAAGTCACCCATATGAATAAAATGACATAGGAAACTTTGAGTATGCTCTTTTTCTTTAAGTTGTATACATCTGTTGAAAAAATAAGCATACTTTTCTGCTGTCTTTTTTGAAAGTTAAATATGATAAAATGAGATGTGTATGAGTGGCAAGTTGAAAAGGGTTGAAGTGTTTGGGATCTTTTTGTTAACTTGGTTATGGCTGGGAACTACATTGCCCAAATCTTCTTCCCAGTTTGGTTTCAGAATTATTGAATTAGTAAAATTAGTAAAAAGAGGAATTTTCATGACATCTGAACATAAATCTCCTGTTCCCACAATATTTATGGTGGTTCGGTTCTGCTACTTTTACTGAAATGAGCATTAGGTGGCTTCAATAATTGCACAGGAACCATACAGGCTTCAGCAAAAAGCACAGGGAAGGCCTTACTCAAACTATAGGTGAAAGGGTGTCCTCAGAAATCCTGACTATGCTAGATCAGGAAATTCAGGCCTTGCTAGCTAGCACACAGTGTTGGGAATTTAGCAACCTTTGGAGGCCTCAGGATGATGAAATCTAGGTGCTACTTGTAGAATGAGCAGTATAGACCATCTAGAAAGCTCAGCAGATGACAGCAGTCTCCAGAACCTTTACTAAGCAGGAACACCTGAGTTAAGGTTTCACCTAAGTGCTTCTCCAGATTGAACATTGGAATCACCAGTGGACCTTGAAAAAATACTGATATCCTCTATTTCTAGCTATTCTCTCGCTTGGAAACAGCTATATTTTCTCATAAGTGACATAATATTTTGTGATTTAATTATCATTGAGTATCAAAAGGCCATGGTGTAGCAAAAATAAGATTTTCATTTGCAGCTGGATATGTAAAATTACAATGTAGAAACTCACTAATAGATAGATGTTGGCATGTGATGAGAACTTAGGGGGCATGAAAAGCTACGTTGAGATATGTTGCATTTGATATTGCTCTGTGTGATTCTTCATAAGCTTAATCAAGTAAACCTTAGCTAAGGAAATATGAAACAATATCATATTACAGAGTGCTGTAGCCATGAGTGACTGTGTTCTCTTCTTACAAAATGGAACAACGGAAATGCTCAGGGGAAGCATTTTTGGTCAGAAATCCAAAGAGAGAATTCTTAAGTGAATTTAAAACTGACAGCAACTGGGGCTGTATCTTGTGGATTTTTACAACAAAAAAGTGCATGGATTTATACTTGCTTCTAGACTTTGATTTTTCTGGGTCAAAGCTTGTAAATATATAGTATCATAGAGTCAAATTAATAATAATAATAAATAACGTGCAGCAAAAATATCAGTTACTGAAATACTTTTTGCAATGATACACGTCCTCCAATTTCAGTCTTCAAATGCACATTTCCTGTGTGGTATTCCACCATGGCATGTGGGATGATCTCTCCACGAGGACTCAGGTGATACATTAGGTAACTGATTCTGTTTCTGAGATGCCAGAGAATGTTCTACACTCTCAGTAGTACTTTAGTGTATGAAAAATAAAAGATAGAAAGGAAAATAAATATTTTGCCTTGCAATTAACCTATATTATTCAAGCTGATACTTAGAAAAAGATTCCAAATTACTTTGGAGTAGAGAGGTTGTAGAAGGTTATCAACACATTATTAAACTGCACTTCAGAAAATGTATTTGGGGGCCGGCTCTGTGGCCAAGTGGTTAAGTTCATGTGCTCCGCTGCAGGGGCCCAGGGTTCAGATTCTGGGTGCGGACATGGCACTGCTTGTCCGGCCACACTGAGGCGGCGTCCCAAATCCCACAACTAGAAGGACCTGAAACTAAGGTATACAACTATGTACTGGGGGGTTTGGGGAGATAAAGCAGAAAAAAAAAAAAAAAAAGATTGGCAACAGTTGTTAGCTCAGGTGCCAATCTTTAAAAAAAAAAAGAAAGAAAATGTATTTGATTTTGTATTGTTGCTTTCCTAACATTTCTGACTCTCATCATCTTATGGTAGATTATACATTTTAATTAATATTAGATATCATAAAATATATATAATTAATATCAAGTACTCAAAATGGTACAGGCCTTATTCTCAGCATTTATTCAGTTAACCATCAACAATCAATGACACAGATACTATATTTTCCCCATTTTACAGATAAGTTAACTGAGGCATAGAAAAATTAAATAACTTAGTCAAAGTGCCACTGACTAGCTGGGTGCAGAGCTGGCATATGAACCAAGAGAATCTGGCTTCTTCCCTCATCCAGTAATCTACCTTGTAAATGAGATATTCTACATATGAACACACACACACACACTTTTCTGAGGCATTTACTATATCCATTAAGACCAGCTTATGACTAGTGCTATGTGGCAAGCTTATATTAATAATGACTATAATCTATATAATGATTATTACATGCAATGTAATATTCTAAACACTTTACATATAGTTCATTTAACTGTCACATAAAAAAACTAACATTGGAATTTCAATGCAGTTACTATCATTATCACCTTTCTTTTACAGATGAGAGAACTCTGGCACAGAGAGTTTTAGAGCTAAGATGTGATAAAAAGAGGATCTAACTCAAGGTCCTGATTCCACGCTTTGTGATACACTGGCTCTCTATAAGCTAAATTCTTGCTATTAATTCCATATTTTGGATAAGAACTTTGAGGCTTAGAGTAACGTCACAAGTCATTCAGATAGTAGTTGACAGGTATAATTCAAATTCAGGTATATCCACTGCCAAATCTTGTGAGAACAGACATGAGGGTCATTAGAATATTAATAGTGTGTTCCCTGTGAGACACGCTAAGTTGCATAGTATTGGTGAAGGGAGAAAGGAATGACTCATGTATTTACTGAAAAAGCAGGGCACGTGTTCTTGAGAACTTCACATTGATCATCCTTTCTGATAGTCTAAGAATTCCATTTAGAGAAATGTGAGAGGAAAGAGAAAAAGCCATGAGAGTAAAGGCAAGAGAAGGTAGAGAATCCTGGATCCCTGCTTTAAAAGGGAAAGAACAAAAAGATCCATTCAAAATACTATGGTTTACTAAATTCTTCCCAAATATATAACAAGAACAATCTAAGCATAGAAAAGAAATTAATTCAAACTATCAGTAGCCAGCCATGCTTCAGTTCTCTTTTCTTTAACAAAAAAGCTTATTTAAACAAAGTGTTTCAGATCCCTGTGGAAGCTATAAAAGAAAGAGTTGTGCAAGGTAGATGACTTTGTGGGTACAATATTAACTGATGTGTGGTTTCCCAACTCTTGGGACACAAATCAGTGGTTCTTCCTCTCAAACCCACAAAAACTCATTTTTGCGCCATTAAAACCAGTCTAGTAACTACAGAAGCTACTTAGCAAGGAAGAAGTTATTTTCCAATTACCCAGGTGAATAGTTTCACCAATAGAACCAGGAACTTTTATACGAATTCCTATGTCAGCAGGGACCCAAGAACTGAAGGATTCCAAACATGTTCATTTCCAAGGGACACCTGGGGAATAATTAGTAGGGTTACTGCCATTGTGATTTTTTTTCTAAAAACACATTGGTAATTATAATAGAAATACTGCTATTGTTAATTTAAATAGGAAATTTTCACTCTCAGTAGTATTGGGGTTTTTATTAATGACACTTGGATCCTAGAAAGGATCCCCTTTATTGTGGAGGAGTTTTGCAAATAGTTCAAATAATTAAAAATATAATTATTGCCATTTAAATTATTTCCAAAACCACATGGAAGCTCACAAAATTACCTATTATTTTTCAGTACTAAAAATTGATTTTTTTTTTTTTTAGTGACATTGAAGAGTGAGCCCAGTGGAGGCCTCTGTAGATCTTGGTATCAGAAAGTGCTTTCTGAGAAGATGGAAGAACTTATAAATAAGTATCTTATGCCAGAGATCATCAAAGTGATGGCAAAGCCACCTAGTTAGTAAATACAGGATCTCATCATCAACTTAATTAGTCTTACATACCTTGTGCAATATTTAAAGGCTAGTTGTAGTTAGTGGAACTACACTAATTACATTATAGGCTCTACATTTTTTTGAACAGCATAAAATGGGTTTAGTGAATGTCATATCTGCAGAATCTTAGAGGTGATCTTGTTAAAATGCATATCCCAAACAAATCCACTTCTAAATCAAAATGAAAACTGGTCAGACTACTTTGGTTTACTCATTTGTAAGGGCAAGAATTTCACAACTTCAATCCACTATGGAAGTTCTACAAGTTGAAAAAATTTCCATTATGGTGAGCTCAAATAAGAATTTAATTTTTCCTCTTCATTTGCAGTGTGATGCTTCTACCTACATGTGCACAATATTGAACTTATTTTATGATTTGGGACAGTTTAGTGACAGGGTTGGTAAAGTGCAAGTAGACTCTTTAAACAAAAATGAAAGTTAGTTATTTTAGCAGAATATGGCCATATTGGGAATTTAACAAAATTTTTATTTACTGTGATAATAAGGATAGTAATGAGATAATTTGAGAAATGTTTTAAAAATTTACTACATAAAACTAATTTTCCAAATATGCTTTCTTAACAAATTTACATTTTACAAAATGCAACTGTTTGGAATTTTGTACATTAAAGGATAAAAATACCCACTTTCTCTATTCCTACTCTTGAGGGAGGAGAGTGATAACCTATCACTAACCGAGTGATCTATTAGAAACTGTGCGCAGAGGTCCAAGCCTTTAGGCTTGTTGTAGAAAGAGACCATTCTATTTGCCTTTGTAAAACAATACTTGCAATTGCTGAACAATTCCTGCGACTCTGCACCACTCCATTGTGATTCTAAATGTCCCTGACATAAGAGATAAAGGGCAAAATGGGATGGAGGGAAACTTTCTTATAACAGTAAGCTAATTGTACTTATTATTTGAGTGCCCTAGAAATCACAGCTGTTAGGCATATAGATAGAGGTAAAATTTACCTTTTTAATTTCTGATCAACCTGTATATCACAAGGATGATACGGGATGTTAGTTTTAGATTTGAGTATACAAGGAAGGCACCACAGATGGTATCACTTTGCTATACCTGATTTTAAATTATCTGATATCAGAAAATTGCACAAGACTTTGTAGGCAACTGATCAGATATCTACCATGTATGAATTACTTACAGAAGAAAGAGATATAGTATATACATAATTCAATAACCTCTATTTTCATTGAAAAATTTAAACCTGTATAAGCCTTCCACTTGAGGTAGTAGGTGACAATTCATAGTAGGTTTTTGCTCCCATTGAGAACTTCTAGGGAGAAAGAAAGATAAATTACAAGTATATAGAAGAGAAACTGTCTACTGCCTCAATACTAGACCTGGACACTAAGAATCAAAACCATACTTTAATGTCTACATGAACGTCACTTTGCTATTCCTGTTTTCATTAGCATCATTTAATATTTCCAGGAGTTTTTTGCTCAGGCAAATGTTTTGATTGCTCATTATAGAAATGTCCTGAATAATCTGTGGGTTCTTCAATGGAAAGCAACAACAGACAGTTTATTTCCTAAATTCTTTGAATCTCTTGCCATAAAGGTCTTACCTTGTTTCCACTAACCTGGACTGTTGTCTCTTGATCTCTAGCCAAACCTAATCAAACTCTTGCTTTGAAAGACCCACCTTAAACCAAACTTCTCATTCTTAATAAATTCTCTCCTTATTCCTCTTCCCCCAGAAACAGCCAAAGCTCTGTGAGGTGGTAGTCTCCCTTACTAAGGTAAGCAATAAACTCAGCTTTGTCTTTTCATTGGTAATGTTGGTTATATTTGGGGAATCACTTTTTGCATCATATATATAAACTCATCAATATTGACTAGAGTGAGTATAATTCAAGAAAGGTTGTAACTGTTTAGAGGTGAGCTAAAGACCTCCAAATGTCCCTGAAGGAATTCGCCAATTAGGAATATGGGCAAGAGACTGAGAATATGGGCTTTTACAGAGTTTCTGGCCATTACAGTACAGGAATGTCAAAATTGGACATGTGAGGAACCTCAAACAAATGGTAGGTATCCTATTCCAGACATTTTCTAAATTCAAAGCTTTATCATGCAATAAATGGAAAGCACTAAAATTTTTGGAAAAGCAACATGGAATTTCCCCCAATTTTTTAGTGCTTAAGATACAAAGGTCTGCTGTGAATTTAGGTTTTGAAAATAAAATGTATAAAACTGTGGAGAGATCTGTCATATGCCACTGACAATCATAAACCACATTTTTCTGAGAAACTAGGCACATATACCCTCTAAGAATAAAAGAAGAAGACTTCAGCTGGGCTCAGGAAAATTTCCAGAACGTTTGGTGATTGAACAGGATTAGGGTACCAAAATTGGAGACTCATGGGGCCTCAAACACACAGTGAACTCCCTTTTGCGACATTTGAAAATTCTAAAGTTGCTTGGGGTAAGAGATTTAAAATATAAGCCAGAAACCACCAAAACACAAGAGTGGAAACTCTCATATTGTCTTCTTGCTAAAGAGATAAAGGGAGCCCCAGCCCGTAAGTGGAAGCCCTGGATTGCCATGCCCCAGAAATAGCGATGAACTGGAGGTACACTGCATCTTGCCAAAACCATAAGGAAGATCCAACCCAGATCAGTTTCTAATTGATTTGAGCTGATCATCCTTAACTTTGTCAGAGGAATGATTGAACTCTCTTTGGTGAGAGAAATCATCTGGAACATCTTTCTTTATAGACACTACATGGCATGTAATAAATTACTAAACGTGAGAACAAAAACATAAGGCAGGACCTTATGATTAATTAACAACAGAAAAAAATGCTAAAAGCGAATGCACATTGAAGCACAAATTGGAGCTAGCAAGCAAAGACTTCAAAACAACTGTAATAATATCTTTTAAAATATCTAAAACATTTGAAAATGACAAGAATGAAGAAATTCCCCCAAAGAATTAGAATCCATAGAAAACCCATAGGAAATCCAATTCAAATGGAATTGAAAAATACAATATCAAGAATGAGCAAATTATTGAATAGATTTAATGGCATATTGAATATCAGAAAACAGGGAATTGAGTGGAAAGTGACAAGGGTCAGGAGGGTTTATTTTAGGGATCTTTGTGCTTGGAACTTGCAACTAATGTGGTATAGAAAGTCATCAGAAAAATATGTGCTGTTGTCACCCAAATACCTAGAATGTCCACCTTGAACCAGCCTTAAACTGGACTTTCCCAGCAAGTGCTCCTTCAGACTGCTTAGGAATGAATGAATTCAAAGTGTTTCCTTTTTGCCAGGGAACCTGCAGAAGTCTTACATCTTCCACACACTAGATGGCACCAAAGACAGTTATGTAATCACCTACTTAGTAAGTGAGTCTCTAAATACTAGAGAATTCCTTAATCTTTCAGCCTTCCTAGAAATCTTTGCTGCAGTCAGGATCTCTCATTAGGCTGAACAATATTCAGTTTCTCACTCTGTATATATGTTTCCAAGATTTATTTATGTTCTTTTAAGAAACTCTTCTGTTACTTTAGTAAGTTGATATCACTTTCCTCTCTGCACATGATATCCTGACTCTCAGATTCCAGTAAATCCACATCAAACAAAAAGCCCTGACTCTATACTTCCCCACCCCTGGTTTCAATACTCCAGTAGGTTGGATTAATTTTATGGCATATCAGTTAAAAAACAACTGAATTAAAATTGAACTCATGCTCTAGAACAAGTATCAAACTAGCAAAGGCTAATGTTAATTTAACCATAAATTCATCCTAGAGAAAATGTCAAAGCTGGGGGAAAATGTAATTTACATGAACTAGCAAACATCTTGCAAAAGGGGAGACTCTTCTTTTGGAATATGACAGGCTGAGAAATTCAGAACAACTCTCTTACCAGAAACAAAGTAAATGTTGAATAAAGCTATTTTATTTTATTTTTTCTGTTTGTAATTTTTTTCCTTATTTTTGAGGAAGATTTGCTCTGGGCTAACATCCTCTTCTGTCTTTTTTTTTTCTTTTGCTTGAGAAAGATTAGCCTTGAGTTTACATCCATGCCAATCTTCCTCTACTTTTTTGTTTGTGGGACACCTCCACAGTGCGGCAGGTGAGTGAAGTAGGTCCATGCCCAGGATCCAACCCCACGAACCTGGGTGGGCAAAGCAGAGCACACAGAACTTTAACCACTTGGCCATGAGGCCAGGGCTGAATAAACCTATTTTAAATCTACACAAAAGCATCAAAGAACTGACAAGAAATTCCATTTTCACCAGACCAAGCACTAGAGAAGGACAAATCTTCATCACTTTACTATGCATAAAAAATAGAAATATTTATCAATGGGAAAATGAATGTAATTAAAGCTGCAATGAAGCCTAGAGCAAGCACAACTGCAGGTTTGATTGACTCAGTCCCTCACCAGAGGAGAGCTCATGATTCTGAGGGCAAATCCTATCAACCTGAGTCTCTGCTGTTCTTTTTTGCAAAATGTCCAGGGTAAAATGAAAGAAAAAATCATGACATATATGTAGAAGCAGGAAAATGATCCCTAATAAAGAAAATAAAGCAGTTAGTGACATAAAAACACAGGAAAATTGCACCAACACTCAGATGTAGATTTCTTAGTGAATATAAAGCATAATGAATGCAAAGCAAATCACATCTATGCATACAATAGTTCAATAAAAGAAAATCAACCAAAATCAACAACTATAAAATAGACAAAACAACCCAAACAACCATCAAATGAAACAAACATAAAAATGACAGCTAATTTCTCATCATAAATAATGGATTTCAAAAGACATTAGAATGAGAAATTTAAAAAGTTGAAATTTGAAAACTCAACCTATTAATCTGTAATCAGGAAAAATATTAAAAACTTTCTTACAGGGAGCAAAATGGCGGGGTGAGCTGACCCGGGATTCTCTCCCCTCCAAAATACAACAAAAGATTGGAAGAACTGAATTTCAGAGAATAAACATAATGCCAGCTCGTTAGAGACCTACAATACCAAGAAGGCTGAGATCATAACCTTGCTTACACCCTCAGAGGCGCTGGAACGGTAGGAGAGAACATCGCTCCCTCCCCTAGAGTCTGCGATCGCTGGGCGCGGGTCGGGAAGGTGCGGGGGAGGGGCCACGCGACGGGGGGATATCCAGGACTCCTGCCGCTGATTCAGTGGAGACCCGCTGACGGGGGGGGGGGAAAGCTTCCGTCCATGGGGACCCTATAAATCAAGGGCCTTGGGAGACCAGAGAACAGAACTGATGTGAACCCAGACCAGCGCGTGTGAGTAACAGCCCCTCCCCCCCAGCAAAGCCAGTGGGCGCAGCCATCTTGCCCCAAGGCGGAGAGCTAATGCCACTCTCGACCCCCATCTAGTGGCGACAGGCTGTAACTGCAACTGAATTCTACCACCATGAGAAAAAAACGCTCCTCTACCATCCAGCAATTTATAAAAGCCCCAGACCAGAAGGAAAACAACAAAAACACAGAATTAAGTCCTGAGGACTTGGAATTAGGTAAAGTAAGTGATAATGAATTCAGAGCAGCTATAATCAAAAAACTCAATGAGGTAGCAAGAAAGATAGAGAAACAAGCCGAGTTCTGGAGTTACTTCACAAAAGAGATTGAAATCATAAAGGAGAATCAAACAGAATTACTTGAGATGAAAAACACAATGGACCAGATAAAACAGAATACGGATTCCCTGAATGCCCGTGTAGACAACCTGGAGGAGCAAATCAGCATAATCGAGGACAGACAGGCTGAATGGCGCCAGACAGAGGAAGAAAGAGAACTAAGAATTTTAAAAAATGAGGAAAATCTCAGAGAGATAATGGATTCAATGAGGAGTAAGAACATAAGGATCATAGGAATTCCCGAGAATATGGAAAAGGAAAATGGAGCAGAAAGTGTGCTTAACGAAATTATTGAAGAGAACTTCCCAAATCTAGGGATCAATGGAGAAATGTGTGTAGAGGAGGGTTTTAGATCTCCTAGATTTGTCAATGTAAAAAGACCCACCGCAAGGCACATAATAGTAAAGTTGGCACATAGGAATGATAAGGAAAGAATACTCAGGGAAGTAAGAAAAAAAAGAGAATAACCTATAAAGGAGCCCCTATCAGACTGTCAGCCGATTTCTCTACAGAAACCCTACAAGCTAGGAGAGAATGGAGTGATATATTCAAAGCTTTAAAGGATAAAAACCTTCAGTCAAGAATACTCTATCCAGCAAGAATTTCCTTCAGATATGAGGGAGAAATTAAATCTTTTCCAGACAAACAAAAGTTAAGGGAATTTGTAACTAAAAGCCCTCCATTACAAGAAATCCTCAAGAAGGCTCTCATACTTGAAAAAAGAAAAAAGGGAGAAAGGGGACACAATCCAAAGACTAGGGAGGCCGATGGATAGAACCAGAACAGGATAGCAAATATTCAACTATAGCATTAGGGTAAAAATAAGGAAACTACCAAAACAAGGACGATCTTAGCACTCTAACTACCAATTAATAAGACGAGTTGGAATAAAAAATGAAAATAATTATTTAGGAGGGGAAGAGCAAAGGGTCTAAATCAGTATTGGTCGAGTAAGTAAGAGACCACCAGAGACTAGACTATATTATACACGAGATTCTAAATACAAACTTCAAGGTAGACACTAAAATAAAGTACAGAACAGAGTCATAAATCATAGATAAGGAAAAATCTAAGAAACCCAGCATAAGAAATTGCAGTATTAAATGGGTAGTCTAAAGCCCACAGGAAAAGAAACACAGGAAAACAAGATAATGAGCGACAGATTGACAGCATTAAGTCCACATGCATCAATAATCACTCTCAATGTGAATGGATTGAACTCTCCAATAAAAAGATACAGAGTGGCAAAATGGATTAAAGAACAAGATCCAACAATTTGTTGCCTCCAGGAAACACACCTCAGCCCCAAGGACAAACACAGACTCAGGGTGAAGGGGTGGAGGACAATACTTCAAGCAAATAGCAAGGAGAAAAAGGCAAGTGTTGCAATTCTCATATCAGACCAAGTGGATTTCAAAATAAGACAGGTAAAGAGAGACACAGAGGGACAATATATAATGATCAAAGGGACACTTCATCAAGAAGAAATAACGCTTATAAATATCTATGCACCCAACACAGGAGCACCAAGATTCATAAAGCAACTATTAACAGACCTAAAGGAAGATGTTAAAAACAACACAATAATAGTAGGGGACCTCAACACCCCACTCACATCAATGGACAGATCATCCAGACAGAAAATCAACAAGGAAATAGTGGAGCTGAATGAAAAACTAAAACAATTGGACTTAATAGACATATATAGATCACTCCACCCTCAAGGAGCTGAATACACATTCTTCTCAAGTGCACATGGAACATTCTCTAGGATAGACCATATGTTGGGAAACAAGACAAGCTCTACATATTTAAAAAAATTGAAATAATAACAAGCATCTTCTCAGATCATAGTGCTATAATGCTAGAAATTAATTACAAGAAAAAAGCTGAGAAAGGCACAAAGATGTGGAGACTAAACACACTACTGAACAAGCAATGGATCATTGAAGAAATTAAAGAAGAAATAAAAAATTACCTGGAAACAAATGAAAATGATAGCATGTCATACCAACTCATATGGGATACAGCAAAAGCTGTATTAAGAGGAAAATTCATGGCAATACAGGCACATCTTAACAAACAAGAAAAATCCCAAATAAGCAACCTTAAAGCACACCTAACTGAACTAGAGAAAAAAGAACAAATGAAGTCCAAAGTCAGCAGAAGGAGAGAAATAATAAAAATCAGAGCAGAAATAAATACTATTGAATTGAAAAAGGCAGTAGAAAGGATCAATGAGACAAAGAGCTGGTTTTTTGAGAAGATAAATAAAATTGACAAACCACTAGCCAGACCTACAAAGAAAAAAAGGGAGAAAGCTCAAATAAACAAAATCAGAAATGAGCGAGGAGAAATAACAACAGACTCTGCAGAAATAGAACAGATTATAAGAGAATACTACAAAAAACTATATGCCAACAGAATGGATAACCTAGAGGAAATGGATAAATTCTTGGACTCCTACAGTCTCCCAAAGCTCACTCAAGAAGAGGCAGACAATTTGAACAGACCAATCACAAGGAAAGAGATTGAAACAGCAATCAAAAACATCCCAAAGAATAAAACCCCAGCACCAGATGGCTTCCCTGGGGAATTCTACCAAACTTTCAGAGAGGATTTAATACCTATCCTTTTCAAGCTATTCCAAAAAATTAGGGAAGATGGAACACTTCCTAACACATTCTATGAGGCCAACATCACGCTGATCCCAAAACCTGACAAGGACACCACGAAAAAAGAGAACTACAGGCCAATATCACTGATGAACATAGATGCAAAAATTCTAAACAAAATTTTGGCAACCAGAATTCAGCAATTCATCAAAAGAATCATACATCAGGATCAGGTGGGATTCATACCAGGGACACAGGGATGGTTCAACATCCACAAATCAATCAACGTGATACACCACATCAACAAACTGAGGAATAAAAACCACATGATCATCTCAATAGATGCAGAGAAGGCATTTGACAAGATCCAACAGCCATTTATGATAAAAACTCTGAACAAAATGGGCATAGAAGGAAACTACCTCAACATAATAAAGGCCATATACGACAAACCCATAGCCAACATCATACTCAATGGGCAAAAACTGAACGCCATCCCCCTGAAAACAGGAACGAGACAAGGATGCCCTCTATCACCACTCTTATTTAACATAGTACTGGAGGTCCTGGCCAGAGCAATCAGGCAAGAAAAAGGAATAAAAGGAATCCAAATAGAGAGGGAAGAAGTGAAACTCTCGCTGTTTGCAGACGACATGATCTTATATATAGAAAACCCCAAAGAATCCATTGGGAAACTGTTAGAAGTAATCAACAACTACAGCAAAGTTGCAGGGTATGAAATCAATTTGCATAAATGAGTAACATTTCTATACTCCAGTAATGAACCAACAGAAAAAGAACTCAAGAATACAAGACCATTCACAAATGCAACAAAAAGAATAAAATACCTTGGGGTAAATTTAACTAAGGAAGTGAAGGACCTATATAATGAAAATTACAAGGCCTTTCTGAGAGAATTGGATGACGACATAAGGAGATGGAAAGACATTCCATGTACGTGGATTGGAAGAATAAACATAGTTAAAATGTCCATTCTACCTAAAGCAATCTACAGATTCAACGCCATCCCAATCAGAATCCCAATGACATTCTTTACAGAATTAGAACAAAGAATCCTAAAATTCATATGAGGCAACAGAAGACCCCAAATTTCTAAAGCAGTCCCGAGTAAAAAGAACAAAACGGGAGGCATCACAATCCCTGACTTCAAAACATACTACAAAGCTACAGTAATCAAAACAGCATGGTACTGGTACAAAAACAGGTGCACAGATCAATGGAACAGAATTAAAAGCCCAGAAATAAAACCACACATCTATGGACAGCTTATCTTTGACAAAGGAGCTGAGGGCATACAATGGAGAAAAGAAAGTCTTTTTAACAAATGGTGCTGGGAAAACTGGAAAGCCACATGTAAAAGAATGAAAATTGACCATTCTTTTTCACCATTCACCAAAATAAACTCAAAATGGATCAAAGACCTAAAGGTGAGACCTGAAACCATAAGGCTTCTGGAAGAAAACGTAGGCAGTACACTCTTTGACGTCAGTATTAAAAGGATCTTTTCGGACACGATGCCTTCTCAGAGAAGGGAAACAATAGAAAGAATAAACAAATGGGACTTCATCAGATTAAAGAGCTTCTTCAAGGCAAATGAAAACAGGATTGAAACAAAAAAACAATCCACTAACTGGGAAAAATATTTGCAAGTCATATATCTGACAGAGGCTTAATATCCTTAATATATAAAGAACTCTCGCAACTCAACCACAAAACATCAAACAACCCAATCAAAAAATGGGCTGGAGACATGAACAGACATTTCTCCAAAGAAGATATACTGATGGCCAATAGGCACATGAAAAGATGCTCATCATCGCTGATCATCAGGGAAATGCAAATCAAAACTACACTAAGATATCACCTTACACCCGTTAGAATGACAAAAATATCTAAAACTAATAGCAACAAATGTTGCAGAGGTTGCGGAGAAAAAGGAACCCTCATACACTGCTGGTGGGAAGGCAAACTGGTGCAGCCACTATGGAAAACAGTATGGAGATTCCTCAAAAAACTAAAAATAGAACTACCATACGATCCAGCCATCCCACTACTGGGTATTTATCCAAAGAGCCTGAAGTCAGAAATCCCAAAAGTCCTGTGCACCCCAATGTTTATTGCAGCACTGTTTACAATAGCCAAGACGTGGAAGCAACCTAAGTGCCCATCAACAGACGAATGGATAAAGAAGATGTGGCACATATATACAATGGAATACTACTCAGCTGCAAAACAGAACAAAATCATTCCATTTGCAATAACATGGATGGACCTTGAGAGAATTATGTTAAGTGAAATAAGCCAGCAAGAGAAAGATAATCTGTGTATGACTCCACTCATATGAGGAATTTAAAACTATGGACCAAGAACAGTTTAGTGGATACCAGGGGAAAGGTGGGGTGGGGGGTGGGCACAAGGGTGAAGCGGTGCTCCTACAACATGACTGACAAACATTAATGTACAATTGAAATTTCACAAGATTGTAACCTATCAATAACTCAATTAAAAAAAATTGGAAAAAAAAAGTGCCATGGACGGTGCACAGATTGAGGGAATCAGGTGAGACTAGAAACAGGTTACTGGAGGAAGGTTTATGTACAAAAGGATTATCTACAAAAGTGTAGGTATAGGAGAACTTCAAGGCATGATGCATGGTGACGGAGAGAGAATAATGGTCCCAATGATGTCCACCTTCCAATCCCCAGAACCTATGAGCGTGCTACCTTCCCACGGCAAAGGGGACTTTGCAGGGGTGATTAAGGCAAGGATCTTGGGATGTGGAGAGTTCCCTGGGTGATCCATGTGGCACCAATGGCATCACGAGGGGCCTAATAAGTGAAAGAAGCTGGTGGTAGGGTCATAGAGGGAGATGTGGTGACGGATAGAAACAGATATCACAGATGAGAGAAGGTGCTGGGTGGCTGGACGTGAAGATGCAGGAAGGGGCCACAAGTCAAGGATTGTAGGTGGCATCCAGATGCTGGGAAGTCAAAAGGAGACTCCAGAAGGCACTAGCCATACAGACATCTTAAATTTAGCTCAGTGAGACTGATTTGGGACGTTTGTCCTCCAGAATTGCAAAATAATAAATTTGTGTTGTTTCAAGCCACCAGGTCTGTGGAAATTTCTTACAGCGGCAATAAAAAACCAATAGGTAGTAACAAGGGGTCCTTACAGCCCAGTTGTCACCACCTACAGGCCTCAAGGAATCAAGAGAAGAGAGCCCGAGGAAGAGAACCATGCTGAGTCAGCCCTTGAGAGGAGCTGGGCCTCTAGCCACAGACGGAGCCAGCGCAAGGCCATCTTTTCAGGAAGTAGCCAGGAGGTTCAATGCTTGGGCTCACACTCCTGCCTCCCTCCAGTCTGTTCTTGGGCTTCCCCATTGGTGACTCCAAAGGGAGCTGGACGGATATGAATCTGCTTGTGGCCAGCACCCTACAGGTCGGCAGCAGACAGCAGGTGGAGAAGGACAGAGAGTGGATATGAAAGGACATACTGATGACATCTTAGAACAGGAGGTCATGAGCTGTCGGAAGCGAGGGACCCAAGTGCTGGATCAGAGGAAGGCACAGGCCCTTTCAACATAGGCCTAGAGTTGATGGCTTACGACAATGTAGTTCATCTTTGCCATGCATCAGAACCCTGAGAGAGACTTGGACAAAATACAAATTTTGGGGTCCCACCCAAGATCCACCGAATCAGAGCCTGGCAAGGAGGGGCCCCAAAGGAGAAGGTCACTACCTCCCTATCTTCCTCCTTGTGCAGTCTTTCTAGGAACCCTGTTTTGGGCATAGAACTTCATGACTGTCCAGGGTTACATTTGGATTTAGGTTGAAATCATGCTGTCTATTTTCTCATGAGCTTGTATTTTTTTTTTTTAAATTTTGCACTACTGGTTGGAAAAGCTTGAACTCATGCAAGGTATTAGTTTTGTGGCCATCAAATTTCTTGTCAGAACTGGAGCCATTTTATGAGTGAAAAGGGGAGCTATCCATAACATGCCAGGCAGCCACCAAGCACTGCCTGAGCTGTCCAGGCTGCACTGGGATGTGTGCTCACCCTTGCCATCCATGACCCAGAGGCAGGAGACAGGGGGCTCAGGGCAGGGGTCAGCAGCACCTTCATCACACGCACGTCCAAGCCTGGCTTTGTTCTGGCCCTGCCTGGGTCATGGGTTAAAGAGTCTGCTGTGTCTGCCAAGAGGAGGTCGATGGGAGGATGCATGGTGACCTGGGCCCCATAGGCAGGACAGTCAGCAGAGCGACAGTGACCCAGGCAGGAGACAGAGTGGTGGTCTGTACAGGAGGGTGTTGGCAGAGATGGAGAGAACAGAGGGAGTTTGAAGGAATAATCTGTGGACTGCCCGATGCATTGCATGGAGAGGGTGAGGACGAGGAACAGGTCAGGAGGGGTTCCCAGGTGCCTGGGCTGTGCGAACCGGGAAGGTGGAGCTACCGACTGACTAGGGCATTCTGGAGGTAAAGCAGGTCCTCCATGGCTGGCTTCCCCAAGAGTGACCCCAAGTGTTTGGTTCCTCATGCTCCTCTGAAACAGGACATGAACTTGGGACAGGACCCATCCATGGGAGATAGGAGTGTTTCAGAGGGTAATTGGGGGCAGGTCACTTGCATAAGTTCTACCTCTGCTCTCCCAGGCTGTTTGGAGCTTTGCGTCTGTGCCTGGGCTGAAATGTGGCCAGAAATGGTGCTTCCCCCTTTATCTTTCCCACACTTTTCCCCACAATCATCTCAAGATCCTTGCTATTCTATGTCCAGTCCAAGCATGGATATCACTGGGGAGCAGGGCAGTCTCAGACCCACTCAGGAGCTGATGAACTGGGATCTGCCCTGTAACCAGATCTCCAAGTGATTCCTGTGCCCCGGAAAGTGTGTAAAGCACTGTGGCTAACTCCTTTTCCCTCAGCATTCAGCTCAGGGCCACCTCCTCCAGAGACCCCTCCCTGACCTCCCACCCACCGCCCAGCCTGCTGCAGGGACAGTTAGAGAGCCGGGCACAGCGCCTGCAGTGGGTGCACACGCCACCTCCACGAGCACTTCTGGTCAGTGTGTCTTCCTCTTCCACTGGCTCTGCGCTCTGCTGGGGTCCACTGAGTGTTCCTCTTGGCATCTCCACGAGCAGCATCGTATCGGCTCCACTCAGGGAGCGGATGCATCACCCTTGGGAATCCTCACCGTGCCCTCGAGCCCCTTCCGGAGCTGCCCTTGGAGCCCCTGTTGTGGGAGCGCCTGAGGGGTGAGACCCTCTGATCCCCAGGGCCTTCAGGGATGGTCGAAACCCCATGGATGTCCAAATGGGCATGGCTACTCCCTACTCTATTCCTTCGAAAAATAGGCTTCTCACTGGGTGTACTTCATCTGTGCCCAGCTGCCTTCTTTTCGGATTCCCCTGCAGAGATTGTACAAAGGTGTCCTTAAAGTAGCGCAGGCAATACACAGGTTATCAGAAGCGTTCTCAGTCTTCCTTCGTTCCTCTTCTCAGACCCCACAACAGTCACACACACTCCTCATCTGAATGACAAACACCCCAGTGCCAGCCCCAGGGCTCCCTGCAGACTGCTGTGAGACCCCTCACCAAAACGCTGCGCCTCTCCCCTGACCCACATTCCACTGTCTCCACAGCCACAGACATCTGTGTAGAAAGCACATCACACTATGTCCCCAGCCACCCTGTCTCCCCTCCAGGTCTACACCCTTCCCTGGTGTCACTCCCCTGAACTACAGAGACATCTCTGCTGTGGGCCCTGCTCCCTGCCCACCTCCCCTCCCCCTCATCTTAGTCCCATTTCCGCTGCCCCAGAAGCCACCTCTCAGGCCTCTGTACTTCCTGTTCTGTCTGCCTGGAACATTCTGCCCATGACCTCCCAGACTAACTCCTCTTACCTTTCATCTCAGCATAAATGTCACCCACTGAGTGTTAGCCTGTCACCGCCCTTACCATCCCCCTATAGGAATCGTCTGTAGAGCACGTATTTCCCTCCTTCATCTCTTTTTCTTTATTATGTGATCTTGTCCCTTGCTAGAATGTAAGCTGCGGGTCCCCAGGCCTCATTAGACCGTTTTGTCCATCACTGCATCTTAAACACCTGGAACAGCGCAGAAGACATCACAGAAGCTCCACATGTAACAAAACAATGGATGGGAAGGAAGGCAATGAAACCCTCGCACTTCAGATTCAGCAGAGTCCAGTGTGCTGGTCACTCTCCAGATTCCTTCGGGGCCCCTCTCTGGCCGGCTCTGTGCCCAGGCTGACTCCTCTGCCTGCGCTGCCCGGGCCTCTGGGGGGCTCCCAGGCTCCAGCAGGAGGTGGGACGACAGGAGGGCAGAGGGTGGGGGCAGTCTTCCCTGTTCCCTGACAGCCCCTCATGGGCCCAGAGGACACCACTTCCCCTCCTCCCTCCAGCCCAGGGCTGGGAACAGCTTCCCTCTCGCTGGCCCCTGGGAGCCCCGCATCCCTGGCCCTTCCCTCCTCCCTGTCTCAGCTCCGGAAACGGCTGCATCTCAGTCTCTTCATCTGCACCATTGGGGTGAAGTGTTTGTAGTGGGAATTTTGTCGGCTACATCAGGCACCTCTCCTTTTCTGTGTGCAGGACTTAGGATTCTTGTGTGTACATCGCGGTAGATTGCATGATCTTTTTCTTTTATTTATTTTAAATAATTTTTCAAAATTGAATCTCTTAATTTTACATTTTCCTTAGGTACTGAAATAACAAACTATTCTACATCTTTACTGTAGTTTGTGCATGTCTGTGTGTGTGGGTGTGGGTGCATATGTGATTGCCACCAAGGGAAAACTGCATAAAATGGACTGCAAAACATTGAAAAATGTTTTGGCAAGAAACACTATCTTAAACAATACAACAAAGATTTAAAAAATTACAGAACAAAAAACAGAGTGCAAATTATCTAAAATTACCCTCTAAATTAATCTATAAATTTAGGAATAAATCAAAACATTATGAAATGTGAACGGGAGTATGTTGAAGTCTTTTTTTTTCCCGCTTTTCCATTGGTTTTTACTAACAATCTAATTCATTCAGGCAAATATTGTCACTTCGCAGATTCCTAATAAGGGCTCAGGGCACACAGAAACAGTCTTTATTGTTTTCTACATCTCTATGTCCTACTCTAATGATGGCTTAATGAATAGTGACCTTTCATTTAAATCTAAACTCAATCCTTATACTGTCTTATTCTAGAGGGTCCAAGGACAGAGAATGCAATTGATAAGCAATGTATTAAATGAAACTTTATTTGAAAAAATATCTTACACATTAGAATGCTTTATCTACTTGAATAAGAATAATTAAGTAATAGGAGCTAAATTAAAAACAGAAAAAAATCAAAATTCCTTTGAAAAGAGAACACCCGTGCAGATGTCCTGCTGTGGCTGGGGTGCTGAAGGCCCAGCTGCTGTGGATGCTGAGTCAAATCTGCAGGTGACCCCAGGCCCCTGAGGCCTCATGGCAGGGCCATCCTCCTTCCTGGGGGGGTCCTACCGGCCCAGGGGATCCCCCACACTTCTGGGCCTCTGGGGACCGTGGGAGGAGCAGCTGGAGGAAAACTGCCTCTTGGCAAAGGCTGGAACGAGGCCTCCAACATGGCCAGCCTTTGCCTGTTGTGCTCGTTTTCTCTTCTTAGCTCCTCGAGCTTTCTCTCCGCCAACACGGCTGCCCTCCAGCTTTCTTTGGCTCTTTGCATCTGGAAGAGGTTCTCCTCGTGATAGCAGGAAGTGCACATCTTCACTTCTTGGGCCAGGTCTTCAGCCATCTTCTTGTAGAGGTTGCGAAGCTGGTACGTGGAGTTCATCTCCCAGCACACGTTGAGGAGCTTCTTGTTCAACTCGGAGCAGACCCTTTCCTCCTCAAAGAATTTTCTGTAAAGTGGCCCAACTTCTTCATCATGTAGCTCATGCAGATTTTGAAATTTGAGCTTCAGCTGCTGAATCTCACCTTCAAGCTTGGTGTTTTCGTGCTGCAAAGTTGCTTCCTCGGTTTGGAGGGAGAGGATTTCTCCTGGAAGCTCTTCCTCAATTTGCTTTTGTTGCTGCAACCATCTGGCTCTTTCCTGATGTTCCTCTTCATCAGTTGCTTTGGAGACTTTAACAGGCAGGCTCTTCAAAGCCTTTTCCAGAAGGTCGACAGTGTCCTGAAGTGCTGATGTGCTCAGGATTGTATTCATCGCTGCCAAGCACAAGGTTCGTAACGGGAGAGGACTGGCCTCCACCCGAGGGCACTGAAGGGCTTCCACGGCTCGGTTCTCAGGTCCGGTATTCTCCCCACATTCTCCACTGACTTCAGCGCGGGCAGAACACCTTTCGCCTGGAGACTTCCCTCTTCTGAAAATATGTCCTGTCTTGACTATCAAAGCCACCACCACAGTACATACCAGGACCTCCCAGGGGAACGCAGGGAGACCTGGCCTCTGGCTCAAGCTTTCCGAAATCACCAGCAGAGCACACCACAGGTGCCCCAGGATCAGCTGGAAAGTGGACGCGATGGCAGGCAGCAGGCCCTCCATGGCTGGGGAGAGCTCCGCAGCTGTGCCTCTGAGTGCCAGTGCCCTGTGGGCCACAACTGACCGCTCGGAACCCTGAGGAGTGTTCCATCTCCAAAGTAAACAGGTGGCTGGAACCAGGGTGTGTCAGTTGGTTGGGGGAGGGGAGGCCAGCTAGGGTCTAGGAAACAGACCCCTAAGTGAGCTCTGAAAGTAGAAGGGGTCTCACTTCTCCAGGCACTGGGGGAGGTGGACAGGGCTGATGGCAGCCTGGCTCTGCCAGTCTAGGCCCACCTGGCCCTACAGCACACCTAGGGGACAAAGCAGGGCCAGGCCATGTCCCTTTCTGTGCACAAGAGCAAGTGATGGGGGCCATCCCTGGGTGAGGCCCACTCTCCTCCTGTTTTCAAGTTTCCTTCTGTGCAGGGACGCCTGGGACTGCCCACACAGCTCCCCAATCTTCCTAGTCTGAGGCTCCCTCTGTCCTTCTGGTTGGTCACTGGGGACAAGCAAGGGCAAAGACTGAAGGGTGTCCCTAAAGGTATGAACTAAGAGACCAGGATTCCAATCCAAACAACTCAAGAGTCATCAATCTGAACTGGCAATCTTAACATTTTATGGATTTTGGTTGAGACAATATGTCCTCATTCAATCCAAGTGTTCCTGGGTGGAAGTGACTCTCCTGGGGTGACACAGTGACCAGGGCTCCTTTCCTCATGTGGCCCTGCCATCTTCAGTATAAGCTTCCCAAGGTGGCCCTGAGGAGGGTCCAGTCCACCAAATTGTCTTCAGAGGTGGGCCTCTGGGGATGGCGTTTTTACACATATTATCAAAAAGAACTCAACAAACACTTTTTGAGAAACTCTGACATTCTAATATGATGATGGGAACATCAATAGTCTCTTGCCCTGTTAGGCTTCATGTTTGGTAAGCAAGAAAGGCACAAGCAAATAATTTTAAAATAACACAGTACTCATTAAGACACAGGTATGCTCTGGGTGCTGGAAAAGCACTTGGTCCATACTAGAGGCCAGGGGAAACATTCTAGAGCCATTAGCTCCTGAGCTAAATCCTACAACGCCAGAAGAAATTAGGCTGGGGATAAAGGCTAGAAGGGATTCCTTCGAAGGAAAAGCAAGCATAAAGACAAAAGAAATTAAATAGCACTGGGTGGATGAGAACTTCAAGCCATTCTGCGTCATCACAGGGTAAAGAGAAAAGAACAAAACAGTAGAAAACGAAGTCAGAGATGCAGACAGGAGTCAAGCCACAGTGTGTCTTCAACTTGGACACAGCAACTGGGTCTGTCTTACACACATAAAACTTCTCCCAATTATCACCTATTATCTGTGTGAAGTAGGAGTATTCCAGGCTTAGCCGACATAAGATCATTTGTAGAGCAAAAATACTAAGATTATCCTGAAAACTTGACATCAACCAACATTAAACAGTATTTAATGCCAATTAATAGCTATAAACATCTATGTGAATGGGTTCTTCCTGGTTATTTCCTAACTTTGAGAAAGTCTATAAACAAAATCAGAAATTCTCTTCCAATACAAGTTAGTAATCAAACTTCTCTAATTGAGAACGCATAAAAATAAATACCTACATTTTATAGAATACAGTTACACCACAATGAGATATGGAGGTAACTGAATGTATTTTGAAAAACTCAGTGCTATATAAGCACAAAGTATTCATGTTATGAATAAAAATTAGTCCATAAAATTTTCCATATGGACCTGTGTGTGCGCATGTATGTGTGCTTATTTTGTTACATGGTAATAAACCTTTCTCCAAAATCTTTATTTTAGGGAGGGGCAGGGATTGAAAGAAGGGAAATTCTACTAAATGGTAAAGCTATCAGTAATTAAAAATACTACTTTATCTTCAAAAATAATACTAAGCCTCTACCAACACTTAAAATCCATAAAACAAATGATTTTGCCCATTTAAAATTCTAGAAATTTTTGTTTCTTTAATGAGTAACACTGTAGCTGTTCCATATTTCAAAACAATGAATACTCCATGAGGTGCTCTATGAAAGGATATACCAATGAAATACAATCTGGAAAAAAATATAATGCAGCTAATTAAAACATGCTCCTTTCAAATACACTAAGAAGAACCAAGGTTAAAGTAGTCTTTTCTTTTGTCCTTTACCTCTGCTTCAACAAAATTAATATATCCCCAAGGAAAATTTTTCATTACATTCCTGTCAAAATATTAAGAAATTAGTAAACTTACTCGCATCTGCTTGGCTTCCCACACTGATGTATCTATCACTGCCAGGAAGCACGGTTTGGTAGTAAGTTGTCTCCTCCTGCTGAGGGGTCTTGGCATTCTTCGCAGTGAGGAAAGCCACTGCCAACTCCAAGTTTCCATTGCTATCTTTCAAAGATCAAGAACAGAACATCAAATATTTTGGAATAACTCTGTACATTCTCACATGATTTATGTAAGCTTTTCCATAACAACTAATTCTCAAAGCAAAAATCATTTTCAGATTCAAAATCATTCTGTGTGATTCTGATTTTATAGTATAAATTCATCATAAACAAAGAACACCATATCAATGGTAATTCCTTTCTCTATTAATTAAAACTACTAATATAACGTAAAAATCAACTCTATAACTAATTTCTCAGTTTTCCATTACTTTCATATCTGCTTAACAAAAGCCAATCACAAACTTGTACTTCTAAACAAATGAACAAACTAAAACATGTTTTCTGGAACTTGCCATACACAAGGATGAAAAATGAATATTTAAAACAGTGCTTCTGCAAATAAGAACAAAAAAAGGTATTCCCTTTAAAATGGGTGCTGAACACATACCTAAAGGCAAACTTAACAAGGAAATGTCAAAGACTTATAGGAAGAAAATAGCAAATGTTCTGAAGCTTGACAGTATGGAGAAGCACAAAGAACTCCTAGACAGAAATACTCAATACTGTCAAGATAACAATCCTGCCCAAATTAAATATAAATTTTATGTAGTTCTCATCAAAAGCATACCTGGACAAAATTCTAAAGTTAATTTAGAAGGAAGTAGCTGCTAAAAAACTAAGAATTTTTGAAACAGTAAAATAATAAGAGACCTGCCCAGTTATATCTCTATATTTTCTGTCCAGTTAACAATAAATATAACACTAGCTCTATGACAGCTAGTTGAAACAACATTAGGGAATCCAGGTATTAATAATGGAGTTATCTCTGTGACACAAGGCCAGAACACAATAAGATTATGTAGGCCTTAAGAATTTTAGGATACGAGAGGAGTGTAATAGGAAGCCAGTCGAGGGTTCTGCCTAGAAATGACCTGGTATGACTTACATTTTAAAAGGATCATTCTGGCTGTGTGTGGAGACTATAGGAGAGAAAGGGCAGAGAGTCTATTATTTGCTATCATATTAAATGTAGGGGGTGATAGAAGGAGAAAGATTAGAATGATTCCAAGATTTGAGGAGTGAACAACTAGAGGAATGAAGTCCCCAACCCACCTCGACTCCAACTCTAGGAGCTGCTGAAGAGATAAAGTAAGAGTACAGTTGGAAAAGCACCACTGCTTTCACCTTTGTTATCTGTCACAACCACTGTAAGATTCTCAAATGACTCATCCAAAATACAGGTATAACATATCCCATAGTTAGATAAGTAAACTATAGTAAAACAACTTGCAATAACAATGGCTAAGATTTACTGAGCAGTAATATGTGCCAAAACATGTGCCAAGTACTCTTCACAGACTACCTCATATAATAATTAGCTGACTACAACAGGGACTTACACAACGCGAAGGTCACTTACTTTGCGAAGCTAAAAATAGATGCTCAAAATAAATAAAAGTGCTGAAATCAATCAACGACATGTGGTTCCCAAAAGTAGACTCCATATCAGTATTTTACTGAGAGACTCAACTCATTAATAAACCTCTTACAAATTTATACCGGGCAACAGTTAAGGTTTAAGTACACTGTTTTCACTTCCAGCTACTGAGAACTGAAATGAAAGTTAAAAAAAAAACTAAGGTCACACAGCTTACCTCAAAGGAAATGTGGACAAGAATTAATTGGATTAATTCTTTACATTTATTTAAACATATTCTACATGTTTCCCAAGTCAAGAAAAAGAAAAGTGCCCTGACAAGGTACCGAGTGTAGTGTCACACTCACTGACACAGAATGGAAAAAGTACATTCTGAAAATAGACATGATTTAGTCATATTTATCACAATAAAGAAAGGACTAGTGGGGCCGGTCGAGTGGTTGAGTTCGCGTGCTCCACTTTGGCAGCCCAGGGTTTTGCTGGTTCGGATCCTGGGCGCAGACATGGCACCGCTCATCAAGCCATGCTGAGGCAGCATCCCACATGCCACAACTAGATGGACCCACAACTAAAAATACACAACTATGTACCGGGGGGCTTTGGGGAGAAAAAGGAAAAATAAAATCTTTAAAAAAAAAAAAGAAAGGACTGGCAATCATCTAAACATCATCATATAAACTGACATACAACACATTTGTTTCCTCCCTAAATGCTTACAGTGGCTTCATAAACCCTGCATTAATGCTCTAAACAGTACTGCTTCATCACTGTCCTGATGAGGCCAAAATGAAGCAAAGCCTCTAGTGAAAGCAGAAATTAAGTGTGATGCTCTGGGATCAGGCCGCTTGGTTTCTATTTCAAACTCCTCCACATACCAGCTGTGTGATCTTGATCAAGTCACTTTAACCTCTGTTTCCTTATCTTTTAAAAAGGGATGAAAATAATACCCCATGGAGTTATTAGGAATAGCACCTAGTACTGTAAGTGCTTACTAAGTGCTTGTTGTTATCACTACTATTATGAGGATTATGATTACACTCACCTAAAAGATAAATTGCTTCCAGACACAAATGAAGAACTTTTGTGTCAACATCAAAAATTACATAATTTTGTCTCATGGAGCAAATTCCAAAGGATTGAAGCTGTGTGTATGCCTACAGTGGCAAAAAGGCTCTCACTGCTAGCCTTTGTAGCTACATATATATATAGTTTTTGAACATCTTTCACTCGCTTGATCTTTTCCATGTGCATACCCACGTGATTTAACTCATGTGAGTGCCTCTGTGTGGAAATGAGGGTACTTCATAAGATACAACAAAATGATGCATCTTATCTGTTGCATATACTCAAAAGTTTGATGTTCAATGTTCTTAAGGTAAATTACTTGAATGTTAGCCAGTTTCTATTTCTCCTTCTTGGAAGGAAAAAATGTAAGCTTTTGACTCTCTATTAATTTTCTATTTCTCCCTCCTCCTCCTCTCTCTACTCTCCCGCACCCTCTGCCCCTATTTAAACTCTAAAATCATGGTTCTTGAGTAAAACCAGCCATTAGCATTTGGATTCACATCCCCCTATTTTGCATGAAAAGTGTTTCCTATGGAGAGAAGTCATCTGTCACTCCAAGGTATCTTGGAACATTAGGTTGCTGAAAGCTAACATGCTCAAAATTGCAGTATATGTTAGCTAAGGCTCTTACTTTATACAAGTTCTTTCCTATATCTCTACTACTACCACACAGTATAACTAAAAAACTCAACTTTCAAATATGGCAGGCAGTAGAGATGAGGGTGTAACACAACTGTAGGTCATAAAACAGAGGCCATACCTTCCAAGCTTGCTGTAGTATCTGGGCATCGTTGATCCCAGTAATTTCTCTCAGCTGATTCAAAAATGTCTGCTGGTGCTAGAAGAGAGGAAAAACCAAAATCATTACACTCTGAAATCTGAAAATATACAAGGACAAGAAAATAAATGACCTTTGGGCAAACAAACAGAAAACAAAATAAACTAGAGTAAAAAAGAAAAACAAAATCAGGGGCAGGCCTGGTGGCACAGCAGTTCAGTTCCTACACTCTGCTTTGGCGGCCCGGGGTTTACTGGCTTGGATCCCATGTGCAGACATAGCACTACTTGTCAAGCCATGCTGTGGTAGGCGTCCCGCATATAAAGTGGAGGAAGATGGGCACAGATGTTAGCTCAGGGCCAGTCTTCCTCAGCAAAAAGAGGATTGGGAGCAGATGTCAGCTCAGGGCTAATCTTCTTCAAAAAGAAAAAACAAACAAACTTGAGAGAGACTGAACAAATTTCATTCTTTTAGGAAGAAGGAACCATGCTGTGGGGAGCCCTTATTCCATTTTCATGTTTCCAAAAGGGAACTTCTACATTACTTCCCAAGAAGAAGTCTTACTGAATTAACAATTTCTGGTCCATTCTTCACCACCTCATTTATGCCACCCAACAAGAAAAGGAGTGGTTAGCATGAGGCTAACCCTGAGAAACTAAGGAAACAAGTATCCATTGGCTTACTTTAACTAGGGCATGGGACCAGTGATGGAGATCGAGGCAGCTCTGGTAATCTCTCCCTGTCCCTATGGACAGCCAGCATCCAGGCCCCTGGGATATGTGAAAAAGACACGCTTTTGGCAGGCCATGCACTAGGTGAGTATATTATATCACTGGCATCCTACGATCTGTCTGAGGAAAAAGAGGACCATCTCATCCTCCCATCCGTCATAAAAGATCCTAAACAGAATTGATCATTTGCCCCCAGTTGCTTCAGATCTGTTTACAGTCTACTGGTCTATGTACCATATAATCTATTACACTCTATTGGGGGGATAGCATCCCACTACCAAACCCTTCCCTGAACTTCCCTAATTAAGAACCATGTTCCTCCCTACAACTCTGTATTTCTCAAAACAAGTTCCCAAAAACTGTAAGACAGCACCACGACATAATGCAAGCTCAAGGGATATGATCTGGAAGACAAGTCGTCACTAGAATGAAAGGATCTGCAGAAATCTTTCTTGAAAATGTTTTACAGTCATCTCAGTAAGAATTTTATGGGGTGAAAGTTTAATGAGAAACAGTATAGTTACACAGTTTCAAATTCTTCCTACAAATTATAAAGGGAGAAAAAGTAAATTTATACTGAAGAAATCTAACAGATACCAACTCAACCAAGTGATCAGAGCTAATATTACCAATAATGGGACTGACAGCGTGTGCCTCTTGATATGATATGATACAATACACCAAGAAGACAATATCACCTGTGGTTTTCCTGCCAAAAACCATAACCTGAATCTAATCTTGAGGAAGTATCAGACATCCAAACTGAGGAACATTTCGCAAAATAATTATTGTGTTATCTTCAAAATGTCTATATCATGACAGACAAAGGACAAGTTTCCAGATTAAAGGGGACCAAAAAGGCATGGTAACCAAATGTACTGCAGGAGACCACATTACATCTCAAACTAAACGCAATACAGGATATTATTCGGACAACTGGAGAAAGACGAATGCGGACTGCTTAGTAATGATATTTTATTAATATTAAATTCCTGAATTTGATAATGCACTATAGTTATTTAAGAAAATATCTTTTTTCTTAGGAAATACACCCTGAAGTATTTCAGGGGGTAAAGGGACATGATGTCTGCAACTTACTCTCAAATGGTTCAGGAAAAAAGTTATGGGAAGTTCTCTGTACTAATTTCGCAACTTTAAATTTGAAATTACTTCAAAATATAAAGTTTTAAAATGTTATGCATACAGATTTGTTGATGTCAGGATTGTAAAATGTGTGTTTCAAAACATGCTTGACAATTTAAACATGCATAATGTATATACATTCAGAAGTGAAGGGTCCTAAAGAAATTACAAAATGAAATGAAAAAAATAAATAAATAAAAGCAATTTGAAAGTCAGGTTTGAGAGAACGTAGTCGAGATATCTTTTACAAAAGCCACACATATAAGTTACAAATTATATTCAGCTACATGTAACAGAGTCCCATCTAAATAGTAGCTTCAACATACTGCAGTGTCTTTTCCTAATATAATTAGACTGGAGGTGGGCAGTCCAGATCTGATAAGGACAGCCCACAAGATATCAAAGATCTAAGCTCCTTCTGTCTTCCCACTAAACATTCCTATATATGACATTCAGCAAGTGTCTGTCACTCCATGTCTTCTCCTCCAGCATCCTGTCCAAGTTCTAGGTAGGACAAAGGGAAGGGCAAAGGACAAAAGGTGTCTGCCAAATGATTCTGCCTTCTTTATCAAGCCCTTTCTGGCGACTTCCACTTAAAGCCTCACTGAACAGAACAAAGCCTCCTGGCCACTCATAAGTGCAAAAGCGGTTGGGAAATGTATTTTTCAGCAACGCAAAAAGCCACTCTGAAGATGAAATCAAGGCTCTGTTTGTTAGGGAAAAGAAAGAACGTATATTGCATAGGCATTGGCACTATCTGCCATGCCATCAATGAATTTTCATTTCCATAAAAATCTTATTAAAGAGTTGAGATAACCAAGACTATCTAACAATAAAATAGATAATAAAGTACATAAACAAGGTCATATAAATGCCAAGAAGAATCAAAATAGTTGAATAAAAGAACCAAATTGCCAAATTTCCAGGGCTGAAATACAAGAAAAATAAAATTCTTTTTAAACTTGTCAACTTTTCTACTTTCTTTTAAAAAGTTAACAATAACTAAGCAACAGAACCATGACTAAGTTACATAATACCCAACATTACAAATTAAAGATGTATAAAAATTTTACAGAAATTCCCCTTATCTAATTCAAGGCTTTATTTTAGTGAACATAAAATACTTGAAAGATTTTATAAGCCTGTTTGCAATTTCACCACCACCAGCACTCCAAACTCCATCCTTTACACAGACCATTATTTTCCTCAACTGCGAATTATTCAATCGTGCATCGGGAAAGACTATTGAATACCCCAAAGAAACTACTCATTTGTACAAACGTCGCTGGCTGTTATTTATAATGCTAGAAAAATGAAAAAAGATGCAAATGTCCTTCCACTAAGGAAGACATTCTAAACTTTAATGTACAGAAGAATGACCTGATGAGTTTTCTAATAATGATGATTCCCCGGCCCCACCCCAGAGACTGTGATTCCAGGAGGGTGTGAGTTAAGGCTAATAAATCTGTATTTTTAATAAGCATCTCAAAAGATTTTGATACAGATGGACAAATCCAAACAACTGTATATTTTTAAGTAGTGAATCTATATAGAAGGTTATCTTTACAAAATCGCATTAAGCTGAAGTGGTAGGATACAAAATAGTATACATATACATTAATGACAAGATGAAATGTAAATACAAATGTAAAACCCAGAAAACATTACAAGGCCTGTGTTAGACTCCCAATTCTCCCATCTCTGCTCTCACACCTTTTGCAACTTTTCCCTTTCTCTCACTAGAGATACCATATATTTCCTTGCTGCATTGAGGAGCTTGACCATGTGACACACTTTGACCAATGACATAATAGCAGACAGCATGCAAGCAAACATGAAATGTGCTTACATGGTTGGGCTTGCCCTCTTCATCTTCTTCCTTAAGAAGAACATGACCTGGGAAGCCCACTTGCCCCAGAAGAATGAGGCGCTTGTAGAGAAGAGCCACTCCAATCAACCCACAAATCTGTGAACGTGATGATAATATTTTTGTATGTCACCAACTTTTGGAGTGAGCTGTTATGATGTTAGTTGACCGATACAGAGTGCAATAAGAACACTGAGTATTTTATCAAGAAAAGCAACATCTTTGAAATTTTGTTATGGTTTGGTAGTTTACCATCTTTCACGATTAAGTCAGCTAAAACCTAGGAAAAAAAATAATCCAGATGTATCTCTAGCATAGTTTTATGACCGCATGAATTTTGACTGAAAATGAAACAATGAAGAGAAAAGGATTAAGGTGCCAAAGAAGGCTGAGCAGGAAGGAGAGAAGGTGAAAGAACTTTCTCAGCTAAGTTACCAAGAAATGGGAGAGAAATCGAAAGAGGTGACCTATGAGAAAAATTCTCAGTTTATGGCAGAAAAACCACCTCATTTGTAAGGTTTTCCCCTTTGTTATTGGCATCTTACAGCTGTGCTTTTCCTGTCTTTGAAAACCTGCACCTTCATTTCCCGTAATCATGTTTTTATTGCTGTTATTTCTGTTGTGATTAAGACCCTGGTCTTTCTTTCAAGGTTTGCACTTTCCTATTTACCAAACTTCTGGTCTGTGATACACCCTGATCCTCAACTGAAAATGTCCTGCATATGATTCTCTCCTCCTTGACTAGCAATTTGGGATCCAAGGTGGATCCAACCCACTTGCATGTCTAGAGCTCCTCTTCTGAGCTCTGAGGTCTTCCTTGTACAGATTTCATATCTAATAAGCATAAGGAGGTGGGTGCAACATATTCACACGTTAAAAAGAAGGCAGCAGGGGCCAGCCTTGTGGCCGAATGGTTAATTTCACTCGCTCTGCTTCAGCGGCCTCGGGTTCGCAGCTTCAGATTCTGGGCATGGACTTAGCATGGCTCATCAAGCCATGTTGTGGCAGCAACCCACACAGAAGAGCTAGAGTCACTTACAACTAGGATATACAACTGTGTACTACTGGGGCTTTGGGGAGAAAATGAAAGTTGGCAACAGATGTCAGCTCAGGGCCAATCTTCCTAAATAAATAAATAAGGAGACAGCAGGCCCAAAATGGAGTCACTAATGTTAAGGCCCCACAGTCAGAAAACCAAGACTTAATACCTAACCTAATTTGCAGTTTCAACTCCCCAGGAATGTAACCTTGGACCAGTCAACACAGAATTTCCTGGTCAGCCCTAGTGGGTTATCCACTGACAGACCACTTCCATTCCCCTTAGGAGGGCAACCTTGCCTAAAACAATGCATTCTTTGGTAATAATTGCCTTTTGTCCCCTCCCTCTCTGCCTTTAAAATCATTTCTTTTCTGCAACTCTATGGAGCTCCTTTCTATTTGGTAGACAGGATGCTGCCTGATTCATGAATCGTTCAATAAAGCCAATTTGCCCTTTCAAATTTACTCAGTTGAATTTTTTGTTGTTTAGAAGATTTGGTGGCAGCAGCAGAACTAAAGGAGACTTCCAGTGGCATGCAGGGACAACAAGAAACACAGGCATGGTAGTTGCAAACCCGTTTTTGAGTTCACTGTCTTTCTCACCATTTCCAAGGGCTGTGGGTAAGTTCCCTCTGGGTTCTGAGCTCGGCTCTCTTTGCACTGAGCTCCCAATCTAACTGGCTTTCCAGTTAGTTCCCCATTTGTCTACAATCACTAGTTCCACGTTGGGAGCTGCTAGCAGTTTGGACCACAATTCCCTATTTGATTGGAAACTCTAGCCCTTGGTTATGTTTCCAGATTCCGTGTTGGGAACTGCTGGTGGTTTAGTCTGCAGTTCCCCATTTGGTTGGGATCCTTTCCCAGATTCCACGGTGGGAACTGCTAGCAGCAAGTGCACTTTCCCATTTTTTTGGAATCAGTCCACAGTCCCCATTTGTTGAGGTCTGTTGGTTCAGTCGTTCCCCAGTCTCAGGTTCCAATGTTGGGAACTGCTGGTTTTGCACACAGGGCCTTTTCTTGGCCAGGAACAGTAACATCTCTTGGTTACTGCCGAAACATTAAGGTGCACCTGTCTGTCTTGTTTCATGTAGACAAAGGCTAACGGGAATCTCTGAAGTCAAAAAATCACAAAAATCATGGGCACAGATCAAGTATTTAAAGGCTGTTAGAGAGTTCATCACCTAACTCAAAGACTCCTGTCAGGAGAAGGTGGTCACGGAACAGGTTAGATTGACACCAGGCCACCTGCCAACCTCAAGAAAACTTCCATGCAACGAGGTATACTGTAAAACACACACAATCCTCAACCCAGCAGCACACTCTTTTTACACATTAATTTGGCTCCAAAAAACCCAAAGTCTTAGCTAACGGGATCTTTAAATTCTAAAGAGTCAAGCATGCCACCTTCTGGCACACCTATTTATTTTATGGCTAAGAACTATGGCCCAATAATAAATTGCTCAATAAAGTCAATTTGACTTTTTAAATCGACTGAGCTGAATTTCTTTTCCTTGTTTTCTTTTTTGAGGAAGATTAGCCCTGAGCTAACATCTACCACCAATCCTCCTGTTTTTTGCTGAGGAAGACTGGCCCTGAGCTAACACCTGTGTCCATCTTCCTCTACTTTATATGTGGGATGCCTGCCACAGCACGGTTTGATGAGCAAGCGGTGTGTAGGTCTGTGCCCAGGATCCAAACCAGCAAATCCCAGGCCGCCGAAGCCGAGCACGTGAACTTAACTGCTGCACCACCAGGCCAGCCCCCTGAGCTGAATTTTTTGTTGTTTAACACACTGCTCAACCAAGAAGGGCAAGGCACAATGTTCAAAGAGATTCAGTGGCTTGCAAATACCACAAAAATCAATAAGGAACAAGCCAAGACTACCTACAGACCTTCAGATTCCTTCTTCAAAGTAATTTTTACTACATGATGACATCCTTAAGTGCCTACTCTGTGGAAAAGACAGTAGTATACACTCCAGGGAGAAGGAGACATCAGTAATTTCAATATAAATTAAAGATCAGAGGGTTTCATTGAAATTCTTTCCTCCCTCAGTTGACCCTACTTAATGTTGGGTCTGTTTTAAATCTGTTTCAGTAAAGACTGCAGAATATTTAACATCGGTATAACTTTTTGAGGATCAAAAAAAGGGGATCACTGGTTTAGGCCAAGGAAAAAGATAAGCAATTATGCTCTTGCTGTATGCCAGACTCTGCTTTAAGTGTTCCCAGCATATAATCTCATTTGACACATGCAAATGTGCACATGCACACACCCCCTCTAGGAAGTTCCTCTCATTTTATAGCTAACGGGCTTCAAGAGATGAACAAGTGCAGAGACAGCAATGAAAACAGGGTTTCCAAATCCCACAGCCCATGTCCTTTCCATATTTTCTCTCCTCTACAGTACCTGATTTTGAAGATTAAAGATGCAGTAAAAAATGTAAGCGGTGGAAAAATCCCCTACCATGTTGATGTAAAACACTTAGATAGCAGTACGAGAAGACTGGAGCACTGCTGACTAGAAGGCAGGAAAGCTTTCTGTGTTAAGAGGTGAATGCCTCATAAGTCAGTCATTGGTTCCTTTAACTGCATTTCCAAATATAAATAAAACTTGGTTTAGCGCAAAAGAAACAAAGTCAAAGTCTCCCTCTTCAGGGGAAAAAAAGGCAACTCTTAGAATGACCTCTAAAAAAACTTCCAAATTCTCTTAGAAAAAAGAAAAAACCCCAATGAGATAGACAATCCCAAGGCATTCTTAAACTTCGAATCATATGCACTAAAGACTAAAGTATTTCCGGCACTGAGTGGTAAGCAGATCAAAGTTACCTATCAATGAAAGGATTAATAACACCACTGCCTTTAAAGTACATGACCATACGCACATCTGTTTCCACAAATACCTTCTGCGTCTACCTGATAACACTAAACTGCCCTAGTTGGTATTATCTCACCATAACAAGAAATCCCCAAACTTCGCTGACAGATAATTCCTAGTACACGTGTCCTTCGAATAGCTCTTCGTAAGCCCCAAACCTGCCCCTGGCCAGCTAAAAGCTATAAGCAAAAAACAAAAACAAAAAACTTTTACTTCCCGAGCCTTGTCTTTTATTTTTATCTCTCATTTTAAGGAGGACAACATGATCTTTCATTTCCCTTCACATGTAATATTCCGTGAACTCTCTGAGAATTTTCCTGCAGTACAATCCTTATCATGGCCTAACGGGCTGTCTGCAGGCTGCGGCTCTCTCTAGCCTCACCTTGCACTACTTTCCCATCTTCCTCTTCCCTCTAACTTTTATTCAGGGTCTACAAAATACCACTCTGCTTCCTAATTCAAAGATCTGTGTATATTCAGTTGCCTTCTGCTAAGGTTAGAGGTTCTCCTGGCACTCACCACATTATAATAATATACTACGGTTAATCACCAGATTCTAAGTCCAAAAGGAGCACAGTCTGTCTATTTCACTCATCACTGTAGTCCTGGCAACTAGTACCAGTGCTGGCACGTGGTAGGCACTCAATAAATATTGACTGAATAAATGAACATAGCAGAGTTTACAGAGGGTAAGTGGACTAAGTCAGATCACAGGGCTTGAACTCATCCACAAGAAAGAGGTACTAATTACTGGAGACAGGAACAAGAGGCATACCTAAATCAGGCCCACTTACTAAACAAACTTTCTACACTCTCCTACAGTCTATCTAGAATTTCCCAGAAGGCTTCCTTTCTTAGTTCTGGTCCTGTCAATCCTGCTTGAAGGTGAGTGTACAGGACAATATTATTGAAATTCTCCACTGCAAATACCCCAAAGAGCTATCTCATGAATGGCTGGGGTACCTTGTACTTCCTACTGGCACAGAGCCAAGGTTTATCTCAACCTTTTTGGGTTAACAGCACGTCAGTGTTAAAGTAAATTAATCATATATCCCTCTGGGTGTAAAAATCTGAAGATGTGCTCTTTTTTTTATATAAATGAAGCAGGTAGTTTTTGTTTTTTTTTTTTTAAGATTGGCACCTGAGCTAACAACTGTTGCCAATCTTCTTTTTTTTTTTTTCTGCTTTGCTTTATCTTCCCAAACCCCCCGTACATAGTTGTATATCTTAGTTGCATGTCCTTCTAGTTGTGGGATGTGGGACGGCGCCTCAACGTGGCCTGACGAGCGGTGCCATGTCCGCGCCCAGGATCTGAACCCTGGGCTGCCGCAGCGGAGCACCCAAACTTAACCACTCAGCCACAGAGCCAGCCCCAAGATGTGCTTTTTTATACTTCACTATTTACATTTAGACTTAGAAATGCCAGAATTTCTGAATTTAAAAAACCTTTTCCTACCTTTTTACAGAATCCCAGAGCTACAAACAATCTTTAAGCATTCACATAATCCAAAAAAAAGAAAAAGGAAGAAAAGTAAAGAAATGAGATGCTTTACGGGAAACAGGCAGCAAAGAGCAATGGACATAGTTGGTCCTCAGTAAATGTTTGTTTCCATCCTTCCTCACCTCAGAGTTCATACCCCACCTGCCACCTCAACCCTTCAACCAATCTAACATCCACATAATGTCCATGCCCCTAAGAGAATCCCCCATCCCTATTAACTAGTAGACAAAAGAATGCATCATAAGTAGAAACTCTACATGCAAAAAATATTGTTTCACTGCACTACAAGCTAAGTCCATACAGAATTAAATACATTTCCAGGCCAAATAAGAACCCAACATGATGAAACATGGTTTCTATGGGAACATGCATTTTGAGTTTCAAAAACCCAATTTGTAAAAGCTTTTGGAACAGTGTGCTTTTAAATTAGAGCGCCCATATTCTGGAAAACGTGGGTAAAAAAAAGTTTTGTGAATCAAATGACATCCTTGAACTATGACATCAGCAGTTTAGACAAAATATATTTAACTTATTTTCGATGCTAATAATCTGACTGATTCCTAATATATCTCTCTCATCCAATTAAATCTTTACATATCTCTAGTTTCCATACTTAAATTTTCATAATTAACTTACAGTCCAAAAATAAAATCCCTATACTAATAAAACAAAATAAACTACAACACTATACGATTCCTAGCAGCTACATCTGTCACAAACAATTCCTTACAGCAAATATAGTTTTTGGTCATACTAATTACACACATAACACACCCTCCAGACTATCAGAAACTCCATTCATCTAGATAAAATGCTAGGTGTAAAAAAGCATATGCTCTATATCACTTTCTTTCCTGGACCCATAAAACAGCAACTGGCAGAAGTGTCCCCACCTCCAGCACCTCAGCAAACTTGCCCGCTATCCAGTGGGCTTCAATCACAACCTCTCCAACAAAACCTGAATCTGAGCCTCAGGGCTTGTGGAGGACCTCTCCAAAATTTACTCCTCCTTTTCTTCTCTAGAGTTTTTAGTCTTTAGTAGCCAATCACTGTTACTAGTGAATCGTATTAAACTTTCCCTGTCCAAATTATTGTGTGTTTTCTGTGTCCTAACTGGACCCTTACTGATCTAACTTCCTTAAAAGCAATTTTTGTATTCTAACAATATATTAATGATGTAATTCTGTATTCTTAGGAGACTAAACATCAGAAAAAATTAGGAAGGAAAAAAGTTAACCATACATGCAAAGTTCTATCCTAGAACTCTCATTTACTATGCACTTATTAAAAGTATATAAAGCACCAGAGATTTCATTATGTAGGCACAATTGATTGAAATTATTAGCCACTGGTGACTGAACTCACTCTCCAGCCCCTCTCCCCTCCCTGGACTGGGGAACCGGCTGAAAGTTCTAACCCTCTAATCACAGTGGTTGGTTTTTCTGAGGTCCGGCCCCTCTCCTGAAGCTATCTTGTCCTCCAACCAGAAGTTTTCTCGTTAGCATACAAAAGACAGTAAATTTCAAGAGTTACAGGAACCTTGTAACAGTGACCAGAAAAAAGGACTAAATAGTACACATTAGTGTACAGTTGGGCAAAATCCTCTAACACAAATCCTGTTTAATAACAAAGTGTTGAATATCTCCTGTAATTTATTGAGTATCGTACTGAAAGCGAAACACATAATGGTTTATGGGTTCAGGACTGTTGTAAGTGTTATCAGCCTCGTGATCGCGTGGCTGACTGGGAGCTGTGGCTCGCTGCCGCTGCCCAACGTCACAACAGAGGAGTGTACCACATACCGCTAGCCTGGGAAAAGATCAAAATTCAAAATTCAAAGTACAGTTTCTACTGAATGCATTATCAATTTCACACCAATGAAAGTCGAAAAATCCTAAGTAGAAACATAGTAAGTTGAGGATCATCTGTATCCCACTCTACACTAAACCACACAACCTGTTCAGTTCAACATTCTGCTTGAGAGATACAGCAATAATTACAGCACATTTACAGTAGTCTCCCCTTATCTGTGAGAGATACGTTCCAAGACCCCCAGTGGATGCCTGAAACCACAGACAGTAGCAAATCATATATATACTGGTTTTTTTCTATACATACATACCTATAATAAAGCTTAATTTATAAATTAGGCACAGTAAGAGATTAACAATAATAATAAAATAGAACAATTATAACAATATGGCATAATAAAAGTCACCCAAGATCTTAACAACCTCAGCATAAGATTTTTTTCTTTTCTTGATTAAGTTGAGAACTTTTACCTTTTCACTTAAAGCTTCCCTTTGGCATATCCGAATTGCATCCTCACTACTCTTGCGCTTTGGGGCCATTATTAAGTAAAATCATGGTTACTTGAAAACAAGCACTGTGATACCACGACCATCAATCTGATAACCCACAGCTACTAAGTGACTAGAGGTGGGTAGCATATATGGTGCGGATATGCTGGACAAAGGAATGACTCACATCTCAGGTGAAATGGAGTGAGACTTCATCAGGCTATTCAGAATGATGCACAATTTAAAACATGAATTGTTTATTTCTGGAATTTTCCACTCAATACTTTTGGACCACGCTTGACCGTGGATAACTGAAACAATGGAAAGCAAAACTGCGGATAAAATGGGACTACTATGCTGAGGTATAGCAAAAAATAAAAAAAAGTTTTAAACTATGATCAAACCTGAAGGCACATCTGTGAAAACTACAACAAAAAGGCTGAGAACCTCACTCTAAGACAATGGCTGTCAACTGAGTACCAGGGTCACAGACGTAAAGTGGACGACAATGGCAATAAAATCTACTCCCAACTTTAACAATAACTATTACAAGACTATCCTGATGCACATATATTAATTTCCTTGGCTGAAGTTGGAAGTGCCAAATTAGCTTCTGTAAAACACTACCATTCTGTTAAAATTAAGTTAACCTTATTCTTCCAAATTTTACTAATTTTTTAGTTTTGGTTATATCTAAGTTATTAGTTGGGTTTTGGTCTTGGTGCATAAGAGCTATATAATAAAACATAATAAATTTATGCCTCGTTTACGTTTACGCACACTTCAGTAAAACTATAATGAAAAATACTTTAATTCAAGGGAGAGTCCCTGAGACCTATTTTAAAAAGTCCCAATTCAAGGATAAAAAATATTGTCATCAGGTGGAGCATTAATGAGGAGGAGGAGAAATTTTTCAATACAGTTGCTGGCTCTCCAATCATGAATTTGGACACCTATGCAAACAATATGCCCAAACTTCAAATCCAAGTGGAATAAGACAAATACTGAAGGCAAAACAAGAAAAAGACTAGAGGACAATAAAAGAGTATCTTGGGTCCACCAGGTGGCATAGTGGTTAAGTTCAGCACTCTGCTTTGGTGGCCTGCAGTTCAGTGGTTCGAATCCCAAGCAGGGACCTACACCCCATTCATCAAGCCAGGCTGTGGCAGCATTCCACAGACAAAACAGAAGATTGGCACAGACGTTAGCTCAGCAACAATCTTCCTCAAGCAAAAAGAGGAAGATTGGCAACATATGTTAGCTCAGGGCCAATCTTCCTCACCAAAAAACAAAAAGAGAGAGAGAGAGAGACCATCTTAATGAAAGAGTATGGAAGTTCAAATAATAAAGAAAACTAATCACATATGAGACTAAATTGAAATGAACTTCTATTCATGAAAGAATAGCATAAAGGGAGTAAAAAGACAACCTGAAAATGGGAAAAGATATTTTCAAAATATCTAAGTAGAAAATAAAAATTATCTGTAGACTAAAGAACTCCTTCAAATCAAAAAGGAAAAGGTAAAACCACCCAAAAGAAAAAACAAACAAGAGAAACAAACGTAAATTTCACAAAAAAAATCTCAAAGGTCCATGAACACATAAAAAGATAACCAAATAGTTTACCAACAGTAGGATGGTTAAGTTCTGGTGCATCCAGAAGTAAAGATGAACTATAACACAAGGGCCATTTATTTCATATAAACCTGAACTCTTCCACCTCAGAGCACACACAAAAACGGACTCCACATAAATTACAGACGTAAATGTAAAAACTAAAATGATAAAACATTTTAGAAGAAAACACAGGAAAAAAGCCTTTGCAAATTAAGTTTCAAAAATTTGTTAAAGCATTAACCGTAAAAAAAAAAAAAGTGGTACAATGAACTTCACCAGTGTTAAAAAACTTGACTTCATAGAAACTAATAAGAAAATGAAAAGAACCTACATGCTGAGAAAAAATATATTTATAATTTATAATGACATATTCAGAATATATAAATCCCTGCAACTCAATAACAAGGTATATCTATAGAAGATATAACAACGGTCAGTAAGGAAAAGACAAAGGCAGCAGGTTCCCAGTACCTCCCGGCCACACTCCCTGACCACCTCCCACCCTCGCTCCCCCTCGCCCCCACAGAAAGCCCCCTGAGGCCCTAAGACAGGCGGAAGAGGAGGAACAGAGGCACTGTTAGTCAGCCCCTCCCTTCGCACATTAAACCCAGAGAGCTCTACCCTCTCTTCCAGCAGTGCAAGGGGTATGAAGGGTCCCTGAGCACCACAGGCACAGCCAAGAATGCACAGAAGGGCATTCACTTCCATCCAAAAACTGCAGACCCTGACTTTAGAATTTGCCTGAGGCAACCCCCAAGATGGCCAAGTAAGCTAATGGCAACATCAATGTTCACAGGGCCCTAGCACCACACCTCCTCGCACGGGACCCCAGCCCTTGGCAGGCTACTCTGATCCCCATGTCCCCAGAAGCCTGGGCCCCTATCCAGCAAACATCACAGAAACCACAAAGCTGACTCCAGCCTGAGCTACGCCACCTTCATCTATCCAGCCACAGCCCCACAGCGCAGACGCAGTGAGCCTTCCCTCTGACACCAGCAGCAAGGACGGAAATACTGTCAGTTCTGTTAGTTCCGCAGTCTTATCACCGACTGGAAGTCCCCGCTCTACTGGGGAAGAAGCCCAAAAGTCAGTTCTGAGAACCTGAATGATGTGACCAGAATAGGCACAAAGAGTGTCCACTGACCCCAGGAGGCCTGTGCAGAGAGCTGTTCCGTCCTCCAAAAACTGGGAATTTTAAACCTGAGGCAGTAGACTGGGCCGAAGCTGGGTACCTGAGGGTCACTGTAGATATGAAACCAATTTGCCGTTTCCTGTTTAACTTGAGGGGGTGACTCAGGGGTCTCGAAGATTTGTGAGTTTGTTTTGTAGAAGAAGGAGAATGCACTCAGCAGCCATGGAATTGCGGAAGTCAGATTGTCCAGGGGCTTTCCCACCTTCTCATTTTGGCCAATTCGAATAAAATCTGTCTCCATCTACAAACAGCAATGTCTCAGTGTTTGGCTTGCTGTGCATCGGGCACGCGAACTTGAGATTGAGAGGTGTGGTATCACTTCTGGTTTCCTTTCAATCCTCTTCCTTGGCCTTGTTCTGCCCCAGAGGCTTTCTGTAAGGCCTAATGGGAAGAGTGGGGCCTACTTGATGAGAAACGCAGACCAGCTCAGATGCTTCAGTGGAGGACACAGCAAGCCCCACACCTCCAGCCCAAACTCGCTTCTGTAGCTCCACCTCAGAGAAATCAAACATCTGATCTTGCATGTATTCTGGCATGAATTATAACACACCAACTTGTGTATATGTGAGTGGTTCTCACGTTACTGTTACCATAGTAACAGATCCTGGCCACTAATAGTTCTTCATTCCTGGTCCCTCTCTCCCTACTCCTCTACATCCTTCCCGCTTCTCTGAGGACTTAGCTCTCAGCTCGAAGTCAATCCTGCCCTCAGGCCTAGCGTAGCTCGCCCACCCCACCCACTTCCAGGCTGAACAGCACCAATAAAAACCCAGCAAACAGGAAGTGTTTTCCTTTCCAGTTCAAAACGAGCTCCTCTTCTTTCTGATTCTCACATGGACCAGAAACTGTAAGAAAAGTCTTTCTTTGCCCAATTGCTTACCTCTCCACAGTTCCTCCCACCTGCCATGGGTCCTCCAGGCCCTTTCCAAACTTCCAAACCAACCACAGTGTGAAAGTATTTTGTACCCTGTGAACAAAGTATACATCATAGAGATTTCTCTTATGTGCACAATTAACTATCTAAGAGATTAACTCAATGCTAGTTTGAGGTATGAAGAAGAGAAAGGACTTCCTTCTTCAGCAGTGAGCCTTTTTATCACGTATTAGTTTAAAAAAAATAAAATGAAGAAAAAACTGTGCAATTTCATTTTGTTTCGAGAGCATATCAGTACTTGCTCCTAAAATGTTTTAACTCTAGCAATATCTTCAACTTTTTTCCCATTTTCAGACTTGGAAGAACAACTAGCTATTGTTATTGCTAATCCTTTAAGAACATAAAACTGGAAAATGTATGAGAAGCAATATTTAAAAATCATCCAAAAATGGCCAATAAGCACCTGAAAAGACTTTAAAACCATGAGCCATTAAAGAAATACAAATTAATATCACAATGAGGTACCACTATATACTCGCTAAGATGGCTAAAACATAAAAGTTGACAATATCAAGTGCTGCCAAAAATGTTGACCAACCAGAACTCTCATACATTGCTGATGGGAATGGACAGTGATACCACCACTTTAAATAACCATTTAGCAATATTTTACAACAATTCCACTGCTATGTATTTGCCCAAGAGAAATGCAAATATGTCTACTCAAGACTTGCTTACACACATACACGTGGCAATATTATTCATAAAAGCCACAAACTGGAAACAACTCAAAAGTTCACCAATAGGTACATATTTACACAAGTTTCAAAATATTCATATAATAAAATATTACTCAGCAATAAAAAGGAACAAACTACTAACACATGCAATAACATGGCTGAATCTCAAAAACAGTTTCCTGAGCAGAAATATCAAATGCAAAAAAAAAAAGAAAGGAATTTTTATGATTCCGTTTATGTGAAGACCTAAAACAGCCAAAAGCGATCTACTGTGATAGAAATCCAATAAGTGGTTATCTGGAAAGGGAGGGTGGGGATACTAAATGGGAAAAGTGATGCAAGAAAATCTTCTGGAGTGTCAAAAATGTTCCATATGCCAAAATTCATCTAATTAAAACAGTTTAAATGGGTATTTTCATTTTATATTTTCTAAATTACACTATGGTAACATCAACCTGGAAAAGTCAAGATAGCAGCTAGAGGGATGTGGAAGGAAGGGACAGTTCGGATGAGGCACAAAGAAAACTTCTGTAACAATAAGATGTTCTATTTCACATCTAAGGTGGTACAAAGGGCAGTAATCTTATTACGTATCTCTGAGGTATACATAAGTTCTCATATGCTATGTTTCTCACACAAAAAAAAATCTTTCAAAAATGATTCACACACACAGACCCCAAAAAGAAAAGAAACAGGGAGACTGCAACCTTAGCATGTACAATAGCTTCCCAACTCCCTGACATATGATTCAATGAATAAAAAGACAACTAACTTTGCCCTATTTGGGTTCAGGGTTCCAGTGTCCCCTAGGCACCTGAAGCTTTGGGTTTCCAAGAGATGGTGGCCATGATAGCCTGATGGAGGCGGCATTTCCCTTACAACAGAAAAGCAGGTCAGTGTAAGTACACTGATGGGGACAAACACTCGAAATGTAAGAAAGCCAATGTGTTCAAAGAGACTCTGCTTGCGTGTTAAATTGGGTGTACTGTAATAATTCAACCTCTGCAATCAATTCACACAAGTGCTAAGGCACTCTCATCTTCAAGAATACTTTCAACTAGTGCTCCTCAAACTTTAAGTGCAGAAGAATCACTGATTCTTGTTAAGAAAGTAGTCCAACCATCAGAGTCTTGAAACAACAGGTCTGGGGTGAGGCACAGAATTCTACAGTTTTAGCAAGCACTAGAGGAAATGAAGATAGTCCACAAATCACACTGTAAGAATAAGCTCTGATCTACACCTGTTTGAACAAGGCTAAGGAAACAAGGAAAACGTACGTTTTAAAATATTCAGTGGCTCGAAAGACCAAGACTATAAACAAAGCAGATAAACTGTATTAAAATAGTCAAGGAAGAAAAAAGAGAGAGAAAACTTAGAAAAATTACTTACACAAGTTTGCCAAAATAAACGCAAGAGGTCATTTCATAAATTCAACTTTCACATCATCTACTTACCCACACTGCATAGTGACATTCCAAAACTGGCTTTCAGAGGCCAGATTTGGTCTTTCATAAACAGGCATACCTCGAAGATATTGTGGGTCTGGATCCAGACCACTGCAACAAGCAAATACTGCAATAAAGCAAGTCACACGAACTTTTTGGTTTCCCAGTGAATATCAAAGTTATGTTTACAGTATACTGTAGTCTATTAAGTGTACAAGAGTATTATGTCTAAAAACACAATGTACATATCTTAAATAAAAAATATTTTATTGCTAAAAATGCTAACCATTATCTGAGCCTTCAATGAGTCATAATATTTTTGCTGGTTGAGGGTCTTGTAAAAAATACAGTATTTGAGGGCCAACCCAGTGGCATAGTGGTTAAGTACGCACACTCTGCTCTGCGGCCCAGGGTTCACGGGTTCGGATCCCAAGCACAGACCTGCACATCGCTCATCAAGCCATGCTGTGGTGGCATCCCACATACAAAACAGAGGAAGACTGGCACAGATGTTAGCTCAGCGACAATCTTCCTCAAGCAAAAAGAGAAGACTGGCAACAGATGTTAGTTCAGGGCCAATCTTCCTCACCAAAAAAAAAAAAAGAAAAAAAGAAAAAGAAAAAACCCCCTGCAATATTTGTGAGGTACAATAAGGCAGAGCACAGTAAAATGAGGCATGCCTGTATAACACAAATCAACAATTATTATGAGCTATGTCACCATACTCATCACTTATATTTGCAGGAAAAAGGCAGGCCACTGCTGCAAGTCAGTGCTCATGGTGTCAGGGACTCACTGCTCCAAGGAACTCAACGGTGGGGTCAGAAGCATTTAACTGTTAAGAGATGCAATCACCAACCAACCTGAAGCAGACTGAGCCCCAGCACAAGGGAGAGACCTATGACCTTTGCCTCATTTTTAATGCTAAAATATCCACTCTGGGAGGAGCTTAGGCCTTACTGCCTTAACCTGCAGTGTATGTGGAAGCATGTTTTCCAACTGAGCCTGCGCAAGCGAATACCCACCTCTCTGTTTTGAATATTCATTCCCATCCAAAATAAAAGGCCCCTGCTTCCCTTTGTTGGGGATGCCATGACTTTGGAAATGATTCTGCGTGGCCTCCTCTTTGCTGCAAACATGCCCTACTTTGTGTGACAACTGCTTCTGGTGGGGGTCTGATTCAACTCGCCAGGAAGGAACCCACTTGGGTTTCAGTAAAAATGGTAGTTCTGTGACATTAGAGAGTAAGTGTGTGTGTAGTGTCAGGGGAAAGACTCTTGTAACCACTCTTACACTAAGCATATCAGGGCAGAAATGAACGATTGTGAAGTGGTCGCTGGGAAAAGAGAGAAAGGACTGCCCATGATAAAAAAGAAATGCAATGCCTGACTTTAGAGGCCCTAGGATGACAGAGAAATGGCTGACAAACCAGCTATTTCCACACCAGGATGCCTAGAGCGAAAATTTTCACAAGAGTCACCAGCACTCAAAGGAAAAAGTATGTGCAAGCATCAGAATTTAAAATACTATAATATCTTTTAGTTCTTTAGAAATAGAACCCTCTTTATAACATACGAGTTTCTGCAACTAACACGTGTAAATACTTTAGAAATGCCTTAGGTACCAAAGTAAGGAACTGTCCTTTAAAATCAGCAATAAGACAATATCTACTATTACTGCTTCTAGTCAGTATTATTACTTCTTAGACGTCTCATCTAGCACAAGAAAAAAATGAAATTACAAGCATAAAAATTAGAAATAAATAAAACTCTCATGATTTACTCACAGTATGATCTTTTACAGAGAAAATCCAAAATCATCTCTGGAAAAGTGTTAAAATAGAAAAATTTAGCAAGGTGGCTTGATATAAGAGCAACATACAAAAGCCAGTTGCATCTGTACACACCAGTAACCAATAACAAATATTTTAAAACGCTACATATAATTGTTATAAGAAATTAGCAACTATTAGGACAAATGATGTGTTAGAATTCTACAGTTAAAATTAAAACTGAATAACAGAAATGAAGAAAGATCTAAACAAACGAAAAAGTATACTCTGTTCACAAATAGGAAGACTCAATATTGTAGAGATGTTAATGATCCCAAATTGGTCTAAGATTCAATGGAATTAATAAAAAACTCCAACAAGAGTTTTTCAGAGAACTTGGTAAGATTATTCTAAAATTTCCAAGGAAGAATGAAGTGCCATGAAACCTTGGAAGAGGAGGAGCCCACTTACTTTTCCAGTAGTAGAGATCATTATGAAGCTACAGCAATGAAGACAGGATGCTATTCACAAAATGGATGATGAAACAAAACTGAGACAACAGGGGGAAAAAAGAACACTTTACATAAAGCTTCTCTATATGACAGAGATGGCATGTCAGTTCATTGAGGGAGAGCAGTAACTTTTCAATAAGCTACGACTAACAACAATAAATCATATACATAACAAAAATTAAACTGGATCCCTATCTCACACCAAGTACAAAAATTAAGTAAAGATGGAATAAGGTTTAAGTGTTGCAAACATATCTTTAAACTTCTTAGTAGAAAACAGAGGTGAATATCTTTTAGATATAGAGGTAGAAAAACGTTCCTAAAGTTAAAACAACTAAAATTAAAAATGTATACCTTCAAGAACTCATATAGAGATGCAGTAAAAAGAAACCAAAGGGAGAATGAACGCAGGATTCAACATGATTACAATCTCAAATTAAAAGAGAGGGATGGGATAAGGGGACTATGATTAGATATAGATTACCTTCAAAGTTGCAGCTTTTGTTTTAAGTAGGGGGTTCATGTGTGTTTATTATTAAAAATTGATAAGAAATTTCATAAACATTTTCATGGACAGCTATTATGAACCAATGTTTATAATTCTATTATTATTATGCACTTTAGAACCAACTAAAAATGTATACTATTAAAACAAACCCCCAAAAGATCTGACCACCTATGGAGGCAGTAAATATAGAACTAGCATAGATGATCAAACTGAAAAGTTATCTGAGCATATAGGACAAAAAGGGAGAGAAAGAAATCATAAAATAAAATTTGAAGCAAGGAAAAGACATGAATGGTATCTAATCAAATAATGCAGTTATAGAAGGAAAAAAAAGAATACAGTAGAAGCAATAATTTTACTGAGAAGAACACTAACATTTTCAGATCGAAAATCCTAGGCAGAACTGTTAAAAAGATAAACACACCACACACACACACACACACACACACACACACACACAGTGAAATTTCTGGATTCCAAAACCAAAGGGGAAATGATACAAGCTTCCACAAAGAGTCAACAACAATAAAAACAAAGAGTAACATGAAACAGTATTATACTATACAGAAAAACATATAGTTAAAATAATTTTTAAAAACTAACTGCTAATGTGTAACACAATTAAGTAATATTTTTGACACAAGGTACACCCTAAGAAATTTAAAATGTCATCATTTAGAGAACAGATGAGTGGTTACCAGAGGAGAAGGGGGTGGGAGGAGGGCCAAAGGGGGAAAGGGACATGTACACATGGTGATGGATAAAAACTGGACTGTTGGCAGTGAACACAATGCAGTCTATACAGAAACAGAAACAGAGTGATGTGTACCTGAAATTTACACTATGTTGTAAGCCAATATGACCTCAACAAAAGAATTGTTTTTTTAAGAAGTCACCATTCAGAATCACATTCAATATTATCCCAACAAAATCAGGAATGCTGTAAATAAAAATAAGCTAAAAAGTTTTATCTTATTGAGAGTAGAGGGAAGGAGGGAAAGCTAATTATCAATTTTTGACTCTACCAGAAAAATACGTTTAGATATATTTGTTTAAAATTAAAAGAGCAGAAATGAGAAAGCGATTTCCAAATCATGACAGGCTGTAAAAAAGAAAGGGTAAGGGAGGTGACACAAGGAAAATCTGATCAATCCATGAAAACTGAGCAGGCTGGTTCAGACCCTGGGCACAGACATGGCATCGCTCGTCAGGCCATGCTGAGGCGGTGTCCCACATGCCACAACTAGAAGGACCCATAACTAAAATAGACAACTATGTACTGGGGGGATTTGGGGAGAAAAAGCAGGGGGGGAAAAAAAAGAAGACTGGCAACAGTTGTTAGCTCAGGTGCCAATCTTTAAAAAAAAAAAAAAACTGAGTAGGGAAAACAAGACTAATAAACAGAAACTCAGATGACAATAAAAAAATTTATCAATTATCACCATATATGTAAATGATGAAATTCTACTAAAACACCAGCAAAAACACACAAGTTTGGATTAGATCCATTAGAAATACAAAGAGAATTTGATGAAATTATATTAAAAGTAGAGATATCACATCTCTCAGAATTTAAGAGATAAAGGAAAAAAACATGAAATATTCAAATCACACTGTGTTCATTTAATATACAAATAAAGAACTCTATAACTTTTTCTTTTAAGATTTTACTTTTATTTTTCCTTTTTCTCCCAAAGTCCCCCAGTACATAGTTGTGTATTTGTAGTTTTGGGTCTTTCTAGTTGTGACATGTGGGATGCCACCCCAGCAAGGCTCAACAAGCAATGCCATGTCCGCACCTAGGATTCAAACTGGCAAAACCCTGGGCTGCTGAAGCAGAGCTCTCGAACTCAACCACTAGGCCACGGGGCTGGCCCCAAACTCTACAACTTTCAAAGAATACCCATCCTTTTCATATGCTCCTTAAAACCTCATGTACATAAGAAAATCTTTTTCTGTGTGTGTGAGGAAGATTGGCCCTGAGCTAACATCTGTGCCGATCTTTCTCTATTTTGTATGTGGGACACTGCCACAGGCTGGCTTGATGAGCAGTGTGCAGGTCCATGCCCAGGATCCAAACCCACGAACGCTGGGCCACCAAAGCAGAGCGCACAAACTTACCACTACGCCCCCGGTGCTGGCCCCAAGAAAATCTGAATAAATTTCTAAAACTATTATAAATCATGTTCTCTAAACACAGTATATGGAAACTAAAAGTTAACAATTTTAAAAATGCAACATCTTGGAAAGTAAACCAAAAAAAATCTTTTAAAGAGTGAACAAAAAATAAATTCAAATTCAAAACAAAACTGATGAAAATCCACAGCCCAAAATGTTTTTCATTAAACATGACTGGAAATTCACTAAACGTTGAATATAAGTATAAAAAGAATAATAACCATCAAAAAGAGTAGAAAGGTGGAATTACTAAAGAAAAATAAAAGTAAATTAGAAGACAAAAGTTATAAATGAAACAAAGAGCTGAATTTTGCAAAGACCAATAAAATAGATCAACTTCTGGCAAACACCACTGAGAAGAGAACAAAACTAACAGGAATGAGAAAGAGATCTATCTATATACCCACAGATTTAAGAGAAAACATCAGATCCATATACATACCTATATGGAGAGAAAGCTAAATGAAATAAAATCCACATCTAAAAAACAATTTTAAAATTGACACTGGAAGAGGTAGAAAACCTAAAAAAAAGATAAAATTTGGAAAGTTCATCTAAAATTTGCTCTAAAAAGTCAGCCTGATATAGTCATATTCATCAACCTTTCAAAGTAGCAAGTACTTAGATTGAATGACAAAAAATGCTTAAATGTCCCCAATTTTGAATGGTTTAACCCAATCCTACATTAAACAATTCCAAAAACATAGGAAAACACAAAAAGCTTTCTAATAATTTTATGAGTTAATTTTACCTTGTTACCCACTTACACAAAAGCAAACCGTGTAACCAATCTCATTTAAGAATACAGATATTAAATTCCAGATTAAAATTTAGTATATTGAATTTGGAGGTATCACGACTACATGAGATTTTACCAGAATGCAATCCATCATAATGGGGGGCTCGAGAGTCTCACAGCCCTGAGTTAAAGCCCACCCTTCACACACACCAGCAGTGAAATGTTGCTTTAGCTCTTAGCTTCTCTAGTACTGTTTCCTCAATCACAATATGAAGGGCAAAAATAGTGCTCACCTAATAAGGCAGTTAGGAAGATGAAATGAAAAACAGTCTAAAAAACTCTCAGCACAATTCCTTAACATCGTACATAGTCAATATCCCATAAACGTTATCTATTACAATTGTTGCTCTTATTACAATTCCTTAACATAGTACATAGTAAATATCCCATAAATGCTATCTATTACAATTGTTGTTCTTATTGACACATAAAACACCACATCAGTCGTTTCAACAACAAAAGAAGACATTTGATAAAGAGTCAACATCTAAATCTGATTTCAAAATATTTTTAAAACTTAGGACTATAGGGAAATTTCCATATCATAATGAAACAATACATACAGACACTAACATCAATCCTAGTAGTATTCTGCAATCTTAGCTAAAGCAATAAAAATAGTAAATGAAAAAATAAATCTGAATATTGACAAGGAAGAGGTCAGAATGATAATTATTCACAAATGATATGGACTGTATACACAGAAAAGTAAAGAAAACTCACAGAATATTTATCACATCTGATGAGAATTCATTAAGGCAGCTGGATACAATGTTAGTATACAAATCAAAATGAGGTGAGAAAGGGAAGGAATAGGTGGGAATAAGCAGCTGGCTCCCCATCTCTCTGCCCAAACGAAGGCATATGCTGATAACAAGATAACCAACTATTTAGTACTACGGAATGTCAGTTGTATATAATGTTTACAGCAATTTACAAAATGTTAACTGTCCCTTGAAAGGCTCTACTTTATTTCTATAACTTTAGATGATAACCTCAATTAGAAAATACTCCATTATTTTAACTAAGAAATTTACTCTGAATCCAGTTTGTATTATTTTTCAAGTTTTGTTTTAAACTCTTAATTTGGTTAATCTGTGATTGGTTAATCCTGCCCACCTAACCCCTCCCCCCCCCCCCCCCCGTAATTAACTGAAAATTGTTGATCCATAAAATTCCTTCTGCTGCCATCCCCTACTATTTTTTTTTAAAGTCCCTGTCTGGAATAAATGCATGCTTAGCTCCACCGAACACGCAGATCTAAAAAAAGTTGCTAATGTCTAATCACACTAACTTTAAGGCTTTAAAAGAAGATTCAGAGGCATTTAATGACTTGTCCAAGGTCACAGAAAGGTGATACAGATCCAACCATCTTTTCAATACACTGCCTAAATTCCAACAGTTGTCCGCAGTCTTGAGCTTTCACCGTTTCTCAATAATCTTAAATCTGAGATTCAGTTAGGGAACTAAAATAACTACTGCACTTCTCATTCTTCTTAGAAAACATTCACACACTGCTTCACTCATCAAATATTTACTGAAACGTACTATGTGCAAGGAACCAGGGTGAAACAAAACAGGCAAAATACCTGCCCTTAGGAACTTTATATTTTATGCAACTCAGAAAGATACATTTAATGTAAATGGTATCCAGCTCACTTCACGCTATAAATTAATTTGGTCCCTGGGACGAAGCCATCTATTGCTGCCCTCAAGAATCCTCTTTGGGACCTGAATCTAGGTATCAAATTTCTGAGATCTAAAGATCCTGCACTTAGGTAAATATCAAGCTCAAAGGCTGAAGACATGTTCAAGACCAAAATTCTGACAGGATTTAACTGCAGCTAATCTCCCCCCAACTCCACCTCACTTGTATCCTTTAAACCTCAGAAAAGCAGCTCTCTGCAGTTTTATTACATGTCACAACGCCCGGCCACGGCCAAACTTCAGCCATCACGCAAAGAACACATCAGAGGAAAAGACAGCCCCTCTCCTTACAAATATACTGTGACAAGCTACCTTGCAGGTGAAAAGGGATCTATGAAAGTTCTGTGGCACGCTTTTTTTAAATAAAGGATTATTATATTATTTTATGAAAGAGTCATCCTTCTGGAAGGAAAAAAAAAGAATCTTGAAAATATAGGGAAGCGTTCCAATCCCCAGAACACAGCTATTCACATGAAACTAATGTTGTACACATACATACACACACACAAGTATTTTGAGGAGAGCAGAAAATAGGCTCAATTTTGGTTATGCAATATGCACTAGTTACCTCATTTGACTGACAATTCATAAAGTTTCTAAGTGAAAACAGAGAGTGTCACTTTTGTTTCTTCTAAAGTTTGAAGTTTACTTCCTGGTTACTAGCTTAAGTCCACTTCCTAGTTACTAGCTTGGTGGATTTAAATCTACCAACTTATTTGAAGTAGATGGCTTAAAGTATTTATACCCATACAAATATTTTTTAAATAGTTCCAATATGAGTAAAAATATAATACTATGTTAATATGGAAAGCAAACAAATATATTGTTTCTTTTTAAAAAACACATGAATACCTTGATGGAAGTATAAAAATACATGCATTATACTGCTCCAAAAATATTTCCCCCCTCAGGCTGGCCCCATGGGGTAGTGGTTAAGTTCCGGCTCCACTTCCTTCTGTGGCCAGGCGTTTGCAGGTTCCTATGTGGTCAGCGACCTAGCACCGGTGGTCAGGCACACTGTGGTGGCATCTCACATGACAGAGAAAGACTGGCACAGATGTTAGCTCAGCGACAATCTTCCTCAAGCAAAAGAAGGAAGAATGGCAACAGATGTTAGCTCGGGGTCAATCCTCCTCACCAAAAAAATTTCCCCAATACCAGTGAGACGATCTGACACACACACTGAAAACAGCAGCACAATGGTAATACTTTGGATTAACAACTACTGCCTTTGTGTAAGGAGGAGTTCATTAAACTTGATGGCCAAGACCACTTTCAGTAATTTGATTCTCGATCCTACAATTTTATGCCTAAACTTCTGAAGCAGGCAGATCTGCATTATCTGATTCTATGTTAAAGAAGTACTCTAGTCAAAACCAATTTAAAAAACTCACAAACTTCTTTCCACTGTTCACATTTAAGAGATGTGAAAAATATGAGCTACTTTTCCCACTTTGAAACAAATTGGCTGTGTGGAATAAATACTCAACACTGAAGACAACTATAAACAAAAATGATACCAAATCTATTAAATATTGCTTAGTATACATATGACCACGAGATCCTGCTTTAAGTATTAACACTTTATCACATACTCAACATCAAAAACTAAAGTTTAAGGTATTCAAAGTAGAATAGAGGGGATTAGCAGATAAACTGTTCTAACTCCCAATATTAAATCCAAAATTATTTCCCTGTAAATAAACTGCAGCCTGCAATAATCTTCTAAATTTAACCAGTAACAGTTAACTAACACACAAGAGCTCCAAAATCAACTTTCCCAAAGTGCCTAAAATAACAATGCACTATCCTTGCTTTCCAAAATTCTTGAGCATCTTCAATTACCTCAAGTACTACCATAAAATTCTAAAAATAATCTCAACGCAGAAAGTTAGCAGGCTGTGAGTATATACACAGTCCATTTTAGGACAGCAGACCCTATTCGAAAACCAAGCACAGGTAGGAGATAACTATGCCAAAACTACAACAGGGTGGGGCGCTCGTTACTCACCCTGATAAACCAACACAGCTTCGGGAGCTGCTCACAATAGACTCCAGTTACCCCGTAACCCCAACACGACTAAAGCAATGTTATCCTTTTGCCCAAAATGCTTTTCACCCAAAAGACAAATAAGTCATAGCCAACTACTCTTCAGGATATGGTGCAAGCCATGATAGTGCACTTGACATCCTGAAAGCAAAATCCAGAACAAAATGAGCATTTCTCATTACTCACTATAAAAGATTTGAAGCTTCAAAAACAGATTTTTTTTTTTAACTTAGGTGAGTGACCATTTGAATGAGTGGCTGAGTCAAGAGCAAAGGGTAAACGATGGAACAAGGTCAAACTCAGGGGACAAAACATTCCTGGAGTAAACATGGCCAGAAAGGTTTCCCTTCTTAAGGACAGTTTCTATACTCAAGGGGGGGAAAACGGGAAAAAGAAACAGAAAGAGGAAAAGGAACCAACCGAACCCTCTACTTCCAGAGAGTCACCTGGTAAACGGACCTGCCCCGCCAGGCAGGCAATTCGGTCCTGCTGGAGACCCTTTTGCAAAGAGCAGGCCCAGAAGGCTCCCACCTTCAAAACACAAACCGTGCTCATCAGGGATGACCAGTGGCTATTCTATTTTTTTAAAAAGGAAGGAGGAGGAGAAAGTTTAATTAAGCAGCCACATAGAGGAGTGTAGGAATGTAAGGTCGCTCCCAATAAAGACCCGGCACCGTCTGCTCCAGGAAAACAATCGGCCAGAAGGGAGCGGATGGAAGCCCGCTAAGTGCACCCCGCTTCCCACACGCAGCCCGCCCTGGGAACGACGCCCCAAAGGCGGCGGGGCGGGGGGCGCGGGGAGGAGGACCTGGCGGCGGGGCCGGGGCCGGGGCCGCCTCACCTTCTGCGCCGCGCTCTGCTGCAGCACGTTCTGCTCCACGGTCATGGCCCCCGCGGCGCCGGCGGCCGGCTTCTCGCGCCTCCGCCGGCCCTGGCTGCCGCGCTCCGCCGAGCTCCAATGCGCGGCGCGGACGGCCGGGCAGGACAGCGCCCCCGCCAGCCAGGCGCGAAGACGATGGCGGCCGGCGTGCGCGGGCACCGCGGGCGGGCGGCGAGGCGCCGACAGCGAGGGCCACGGCGGCGGCCCCACGACTCCGCGCGGCCCGCCTCAGAGCGGCTCGCTGGCCGCGGCCCGGGCCAGGAGCGGACGGACGGCGGACGCCGGCGGGGAGCGAGCAGGGCGGGCCGCGTCAGGCGCGCGCTCCTTCGCCGGCGGCTCGCGGGCCACTGCGGGGCAGGGAGAGGGGACGCAGGGAGCGGCCGGCCGGAACGGCGCAGTCCTCCTGCCGCCGCGACTCCCCCTCCCTCCCAACCGCCGGCTCGGCCCCCGCCGAGCCGCGCCGAGCCCCGCCCCGCCCCGCCCCGCCGAGCCCCGCCCCGCCCCGCCGAGCCCCGCCGAGCCCCGCCGAGCCCCGCCGAGCCCGCCCGCCGTCCGCCCTAACCCTACATTGTGACCCGCGGGGCGGGGAGGCGGGGCGGGGCCGCCTCGGAGCCCCGCCCCCCGCTCGCGGCTCCGCCCCCGCGCCGCGCGGGGCCCGGCGCTCCAGCGGTGGGGCGAGGGCGCGCCCCGCGGGTCCGGCCTCGGACCCCCCCCTGCGGCAGGTTGCGCGACGCCTGCGCTTGACTCGGCGAAGCTCCAACCCGAGGCTGGAGGGCAGCTTCTTCCCCGTGCCGAGGACTTGTGGGATCGCTGGCTTTCCGAACTCCTCCGCGACAAAATGTTTCCCTTCAGGCCCAGTAGCTATGTGTAGTGGTGGATGTTAAGTAACCTTATCCTGGTAATCATTTCACAATGTATACATATATCAAATCATTATGTCATACACCTAAAACTAATACAATGTTACATGTTAATTGGATCTCAGTAAAGAAAAATCAACTCTAAATGGATTAAAGACTTAAAGGTAAGACCTAAAACTGTAAACTACTGGAAGAAAACATTGGTAAATGTTTTCTAGTAAACTACTAGAAGAAAAGCTTCCAGACATTGGTCTGAGCAATATTTTTGGATATGACTCCAAAAGCCCAGACAACAAAAGTAAAAACAGGCAAATGGTATTACATCAAATTAGAAAAATGTCTGCACAGCAAAGGAAACAACAGAGTGAAGAGACAACCTATGGAACGGGAGAAAATATTTGCAAAGCAAACATCTAAAAAAGGCTTAATAGCCCAAATATATAAAGAATTCAAATAACTCTAACACCTGTCATAATGGCTATTTTAAAAAAGATCAGATGTGACAAGTGTGGGTGAGGCTGTGGCGAAAAGAGAACCCTTGCATACTGTCAGTGGGAATGTAAATTTGTACTGCCATTATGGAGCTTCCTCAAAAACTGAAAATAAAACTACCATATGATCCAGAAACCCTACCTCTGTGTATACTGTCAAAGGAAATAAAACTAGTATCTGAAAGAGATATCTGCATTCTAATGTTCATTGCAACATTATTCGCAATAGCCAGGATACGGAAATAACCGAACTGCCCATCTATAGATGAATAGATAAAGAAAATGTAATTGATATTTATAGAATGGAATATTATTCAGCCTTAAAAAAGAGGAAATCTTGTCATTTGTAACAACAAGGATAAGTCTGGAGGAGGTTATGCTAAGTGAAATAAGCCAGTCACAGAAAGACAAGCATTGTATGATCTCATTTACGTATGGAATCTAAAAAAGTAGAATTCACAGAAGCAGAGAGTAGAATGATGGTTACCAGGGGCTGGGGGGAGGGAGAAATGGGGAGAGTTGGTCAACTTAGTTGGACAAAGCATGCAAAGTTTCAGTTATGCAGGATAAGTAAGTTCTAGAGATCTAACTGCCAGCATGGTGTCTACAGTTAACAGTACTGTATTCTATACTTGAAATTTGCTAAGAGAGTAGATCTTAAGTGTTCGACCACACGTATATGAGGTAGCAGATATGTTATTAGCTTTATTATTGTAATCATTTCACAATGTATATGCATATCAAAGCAACATGTTGTACACTTCAAATATATACAATTTCTACTTGTCAGTTATACTTCAAGAGAGCTAGGAAAAAATTCAATTCAATTCAATTAAAATTAAATAAAATAAAAATCTGTTCCTCAGTTGCACTGAGCACATTCCAACTGCTCAAAAGCCCCATGTAACTAGTGGCTACCAGATTGGATAGCACAGAGATAGAACACTTCCATCATCACAGAAAGTTATATCGAAAAGTGCTATCCTAAAATGCTCATGACGGTATCAAGAAATCCTCAGAGAAAAGCAGAAATGAGCTTGTGAGAATAGGATTTATCATTTCCAAGGTTTACTAGCTATGATGGAACCTCTGGTATAAATGAGAATATATCTAGCACAGTAGCCGGTACATGGTAATGCTCAATCAATATGCACTGAATTAATTAATAGCTGTTGTGTTAGAGCTTCTTGAGCTGTGATGATTAACAAACTTTCAATCTTTGCTGTTTCTGACCCTTTTGTTATTTACCTTCCCCAGATCACTTGAAAGAAATTAAGGAGACAGATAATACCTCTTAGGTTTCTATGACAGGAAAAAAATCTGGAATGAGATTACAAATATGAGTGCTTTGAAAAGTATTATGCTCTAAAATAGCAGGGCTTATAATGTGTTCCACAGATATTTAAAGGTGTTAATTTATTTTTAATAGATTAAAGATCCCGGTTAAGTTAGGAAACAAAGTCTATCTTAAACAACTGTAGGAGGTTAATTTTTTTGAGATGTAAACCAATGTCTTTTTCTCCAGACAGCTGGCTTTCCTCTTCCCACTCCTGCGATGCTCCAATTAAAGCCACTGTTCTTTTCTGTGTGCAGCGCCTTAGGGAGGGAAAGCAGAGAAAATAGCTGCCATCCCACGGTTGGCTTCCAAAAGTCTAAGTCCTTAGGTGAAAGACAGGACTGCAGACGGAGAAAAACTATTGGAGAAAAATATTAGTAGCAAAAGCAGTGCCTACCATCTTCCCTCCACCCACTCAAAAGAGATGGTTTTCTGGACTGGAGAAAGGAGAAGGGAATCACAAATTGATGAGAGTATAGACATTGTTGGTTTCTGGCAGGAGGGGCTCTGAGCCTCACTCTGGAGGTGCTTTCCCTGTAGATGAAATGTCTGTAAGTCCTGCATAGTATGTCTGTCTCTGCAGAGGAGTGCTGAGGCAGCCCCAGAGAGAGCTCTCTGTCCCAGAGCAGCAAAATGACATCAGCCACACTCAGCCTAGAAGGAGAAACGAGAGCATGGGACCCCAAAGGGCCAAGCAGACAGGAATAAAGATTGGTCTGCCTTGGCTGGAATATAAAGGGTTAGGCAGGATGAAGGACATGTGAGGACACTTTGCATGGGCAGATTTCTAATAGAGCAGATAGCCCTACCCTCGGGCAAAAGAGCTCGCAAGCAAAGCAGAGCCCCATGCTCAGTGTCATGGTACGGGAAAGGGCTTGGGAAGACATCACTTGCTGCAAACTGGAGCTAAGATATTTTGTAGCAGCAGGAGACAAGTGGTTTGCCCATTTTTCAGTATTGCATGGAGAATCGTGCTCAGGCAGGCAGAGCTGGACGCCCCATGGATGATGACCCGGGAGAGGGATCTGCTCTTGCTGCTGAGCCTGTTTGTAGGACTCTCATGGAAACGCCTTGCAGTTTGGGTGCTAGTTGCCTAAAGAAGAATCAGGACAGTCCTGGGAGCCCTGTTTCCTCAGAGCACCTTGGAACATACTCATAAAAATGCTTGCTCCATCAAACGATTTCCTCCTACCAACTAGCTTAAATCAAATTGTCAATGGAACACAGTCTTAAGTGGACTGGAGGCAAAAAGCAGAGAGAAGTGATTTGGAAACAGGGGTCGGTGACCAGCTCTGGGCCACATAGACCAGTATATCAGTGAAGTGCTTAGCAGTCAGAACGTGGCTCGGTACTTCTCAAATCCCATGCACGTCCGAGTAAATTAGCCTGGAATGAGGGTGGAATAGAAGAATAGGACAAAAAGGGAAAAAAAGAAGGAAATAGTAGAGAGATTCTAGAGAATGAGGTTCTAAGGAAATCTAAAACCATAAAGATTTTGACATATACCTGTGCTCTGATCAGTAGGCTGGAAAGTAAAACTAAAATTTTTTCATTAATTACATATTTAATATAAATAGGGGGGAAAAATCCATGCTCCAAGAAGTCATTATACAATAGAATGCTATTAAAATTAAAGCCATCATAGAAAATTATGTTTAAGAAAAATCTCATAATAACCTAGAAATAATGTTATATACAAAAATTTAGATGCATTATTTTCATGGCATGATCACAGTTATATAAAATTACTATATATAAATATATGAAGAATAAAAGAAAATATATTGGAAAATTAATGAGTTAACTCTCAAAAGGGCTAGTGTTTTAATCTTTCCACCCTTCTAAATGTTCCTAGTTTTCTATAATAATTAGACATTATTTTACAATATAAAAATGAACTTTATTTGAAACACTATCTGTACCCTTAACAGTTTTAGAACTGGGACATGAATTAAGCAATTAAAACTTAACTAGGCCTGACATGATTAAAGTTTAATTTTTGAATAATGATCCATTTACTATCCAGGTTATATAATGTTAACTACATTCAATTCATTCACTTTTTTATTTGGCCATTCATTTCTCACTTAGTCTTTCATTCAACTATTTATTTTTAAAGACTATTTCATGACAGATGTCAGCAAACTATAGTCCAAGAACCAAACACAGCACACCGTCTGGGTTTGAAGGGCTTGCTAGCCGAGAATGGTTTTTAAATTTTTATAGTTGGAAAAAAAATCAAAAGAAAAATAACATTTTGCGATACATGAAAATTATATTAAATTCAAATTGCCTCTCCAGGTCACAGTTTCCTCATCTTCAAAAGGAAGTAGTTAATCCAAAGTATTTTTTTTTTTTTAAGATTTTATTTTTTCCTTTTTCTCCCCAAAGCCCCCCGGTACATAGTTGTATATTCTTCGTTGTGGGTTCTTCTGGTTGTGGTATGTGGGACGCTGCCTCAGCGTGGTTTGATGAGCAGTGCCATGTCGGCGCCCAGGATTCGAACCAACGAAACACTGGGCCGCCTGCAGCAGAGCGCGCGAACTTAACCACTCGGCCACGGGGCCAGCCCCCTCCAAAGTATTTTTTTTATTTCCCTCTCTTGATCCCAGTTTCAGAGAGCATGAAGGCAGCATGTATAGACAATGTAGGTAGCTCTAAGCTGTGCTTCCTAAAATAGCGATGGCTCCCACAGCCATCTCAAGGGAAATAAAATACCATGCCATTAATTCTAAAGTCCACCCTTCAAATCATTTACCTAATGATCTGATACAATTGAAACATCCCTGGTTTGTTGCACCAAATAAATCAGATCACGAGCATCATTGAAGGTCCTTTCAGCCACAGTGCCCCAAACCTTGATGAGCCCATCTGGAACTGCTTTCTACCATCAGTTCGTGTACATTCATTTCAGAGCTTTAAATATCTAGAAACAGACCAGACCAATGATCTTCCAGGCAAACCCCAATTCTCAGACATTTGGAACAATGACTGAGAGCTTCCTAATGTCTGCAGCTGCCTAATCTATTCAGAAGAGGTTTTTTGTTGTATTTTAATGACTCAAATAGAAGCTTTAAGCAAAAGAGATTATAACAGTTTTTGTAGTTTCTTTCTCATTATATTATCTGTAATAGTATGTTGGGACAATGATAAAAGGAAATCTTAGTTGACAAAATTAACTGCTAAAAGGAATTTGATAGGATGTTGGTGGGTGCAAGTTAACACAATTACATTATTGGAGATATATGCGGAAAAACGCATTTAGGTCTAAATAATCAACCATATAGATCAGGTAGAAAACACTTCATGGTGGTCTTTAGCGAAAAAGTCATAGGTTTCAGGGACAGCAAGCTGAATATGTGCCATCTTTTAACGTTCCTTGAGCTATGCTAGAAGGGGGATATAATGTGGTCCCCACTGGGGCTAGCTTCAAGGGTGTGTGACCAGTGCAGTCACACAAGGCCTGCATGTGGAAGCTTAGAAAGGCCCCACACTTGGTTTAATGCCGTGCTGCTGCCCTCCTGAAATGCTTCATAGGGGTGGTCAAGGGGCCTTGCATTTTGATTTTGCACTGGGTCCCCCAGTTATGTAACTGGTCCTGGTCCCTAACCTCCTGAAACATATGTACTAAGACTGTATTAACAGGAGATCAATGTCTAGAATGTAGGAGTTTCTAAATGCATTTGCCTCACCTCCCAGCTAAACCCATTCTTATCCACCCTGATCTGTGCCCTAGGAGGCATATAGTTGGGTATAGTTGTGAGAGGGGGATAAAAATAAATACATATATATAGGTATGTATATATGTTTCAGCTATGTATATATATATAGTTGAAAAGATACCGAATACACAGTTTTGCATTTCTAATTCAGCATTATTTCACGAACATTTCTACATGTATTTTAAGTGTTCTTTGAGAAAGTGATTCTCTAATGAGTGTACAAAATTTTAATGATGGAGGACGTACAATTTATTTAATCATAGCCTTACAGTTGTACACTTAAGATGTCTTAATAGTTTCCTTTTATGAATATGAATATCTTTATTTACACATATTTTCCTCTGGTTTATTTAAAATTCCTAGAAGCAAAATTACATAGTCAAATAGTATGAAATTTTTGAGACAATTAATACACATTGCCAAATCCAGAAAAGCTACTACCATTTGTGCTCCCATTGGTTGGGGGGCAACTTCACCAATAATATTTATAAATGATTATCAATTCATAAGTGAAAATGGCATTCTTGGTTTTAAATTGAATTTATTTGAACTATATTAAAGTTAAATATTTTTATATTTATATTGGTCACATGAGTTTCATTCTCTGAACTGTCTGCCCACATAATTTACCAATTTTTCTGTAAGGACAGTAGCATTTTCCGTTTTTTTTTTTTTTTTTTTTTTTGAGGAAGATCAGCCCTGAGCTAACTACTGCCAATGCTCTTCTTTTTGCTGAGGAAGACTGGCCCTGAGCTAACATCCATGCCCACCTTCCTCTACTTTATATGTGGGACGCCTACCACAGCATGGCTTTTGCCAAGCCGTGCCATGTCCACAACTGGGATCCGAACCGGTGAACCCCGGGCCGCCAAGAAGCGGAACATGCGCGCTTAACTGCTGCGCCACTTGGCCGGTCCCAGCGTTTTCTTTTGTACAAGCTTTTATATAAGAATACTGATTTATCTGTCATATTTGTTTCAGTTTATCACTTTTAAGTAATAACTTTAGGTAATAGGATGTGTCAGATAATCCAAAATATAGTGATTTATTTACAATGGAAACACAATTCTTTGAACAAATGGAACAGGATAGAATTATTTTTAAACCACTCCTTTTTAAACTTCCTCGTTTGCTCAGTATCTTACTGACATTCTGAAAAAGCAGCATAAGGAAAACATTAAATGTCGTGAACGTGGCCCGTGAAGCAAGGAAATATTCATTCAACAGAACGTGTTGTTGGGGGATAATGTAGGTGGAGATCTCTCTGTTCGTGAGGCCCCTTCACCCGTGCACATCACTTACTCACAACAGACTGTCCTGATCTCTGGACCACCTTTCTCTTCACCTTGCACTTCGCCTTTCAGTAATGTTCACAAACTGTTAAACAGATTCAAAATACTTAACTCTGCTTACCAAAGCAGGGTCACAGAAGTGGTATTTAAATTTGTCTAATTCCCTACACCCTCTAACCCAAACTGCCAATCTTTTTTAATTGAGAGCTTCTTACGATGGCAGGGTGGGGCAGGGTCCTAAGTCAATGAAGGAAAGACTCACCCGGTTCCCACCTGCCCGTAATCCAGCGTCTTACTTTATGCATATTCCCATAGGGGATATTTGGAAGGTACTGTAAAATAAAAAAGAATGATACATCCCACAGGATAGTTAATCTAATTAATAAAATGGCCCACTGATCTAGTTTGAACAGTAAGAAAATCACATAAGCCTATGAAAAAAGCATAGTGAGAAAAGAAACTTTCTTTTTCTGGTCACTTGAAGAGGAATGATTATTTAATGCAGCACAATTGACTAAAAAAAATTCTGGTTGACATGGCATCTTTAATCACAAATAAGACCAAATATTTTCTGAGGGGAGAGGTCAAGAGGGAAAGGGGGCTTGGACAAAGATGGCAGGGTTTTGCTTTTTCTAGATATCAGTCCCATGGTTTGCTAAATAGGATCAGTCAAGGGTTTGGCAATATATCTAACATTTGGCAGAAAATAGCAAGATCTAAATCACTTCAAATACATCTACAGCTCACTCATCTTTTCAGGGAAAACGTCTATGTGTAATCCATTACCCACTACTTTGTCAGAGCAAAGAAAAGTTTACTTTATCAATAAGAAACGCTTGTTTAATTCTGAGAATTAAAAATCTTTTAAGCTGAATGTATAAACTGATATTCTGAGGTAAACGTAAAATTTCTTGCTTTTTCAATTTATGATGGAAAATACAAGAGCTCACAGGCAATAGTGCTTTTCTTCTAATTAATATTGATGGGTAATTGAGTATGAGTTATCATATAAGATGGAGCCCCAGTACTATGCAAAGAGTTCACAGAAATAATTTAATAACTTTCTAATACCAGGTAATTCAGACACTCCGTTAGTCTGATACAATATGAGGAAATCATAGTATAATGGTATTTAGCAGCTGGTTGTGACCTTAGCAATCATCTGGTGCAATTAATTCAAGGAGCAAATGCCAAAACGCTATGATCCAAATATGTTTAAGTGACTAGGTCATGGTTATACATCTAATTCGCAGCAAAGATTGAAATTGAACTTGGGGGCCTGCCCAGTGGCCGAGAGGTTACGTCCCTGCGCTCCACTTCAGCGGCCTGGGGTTTCACCAGTTTGGATCCTGGGTGAGGACTTGGCACTTCTCATCAGCCCGTGCTGAGGCGGCATCCCACATGCCACAACCAGAAGCACTCACAACTAGAATATACAGCTATGCACTGGGGGGCTTTGGAGAGAAGAAGGAAAAAAAAAAGAAATTGAACTTGAGTCTCCTAATAACGCATCCAATCTCTTCTCCATTGTACCTGCTGGCAATCCTCCAGAGACCAGAATAAGTCAAAATTTACCTATATGTTCAAGATCTATTTTCATGGAATAAGAAAGTCATTCTAATGTTAAGTGAAAGCATAATGGAACAAAAGTATGAACACATAAGTATAATCTCAACAAAAAAAGAAACGTAAAATGATAATAGTAATCATCTGTAGACGGGGGGATTACAGATATTTTTTACTCTCATCTTTTTAATTCTCTATTTTCTGTAATTTATAAACATAAAATAATAATTAGACACAGTGTCTAATTATTATTATATATTAGAACATAGGATTATACTATTATATATTAAAGAAAAGATACTATATAATATTGTGTAAGATATATATTGTATAAAAAGATACATATTATTATAAGATATATAATACATATAATTTATTGTAATATACTTATATTCTTTTCCTTTTTAGAGTTTTAGTGCCTTGCCCAAGTTTATTTAGATTAGGGAACCAATTCCAGAATACAAGAGAACTATTTGAGAAAACACATCTTTAAGATTCTATTTCTCTAGGCCCATTCTAGATATCAAAATCTATATCAGCCGGAGTTATTCAGAGAAAAATTGCATATACATTTAGTACAAGAATATACGTGTGTGTGTATACATTTGTGCATGCATACATTTGTGCATGTATTTAAAGTAGAAATTAAATGATACTACATGTATATATACGCATATATGTATGTAGGTATGCATATGTATATTTACATGTGCAGAGAGAGGCACACACAAAGAGATTCATTTTCTAAATTATTCTTTTATTTTTACATTACAGGAAACTTATATCAGTGTTTCCCAAAACGTTCTCTGTTTCACACAAGTCCATTAAGATGACCCTCATTTAAAGAGCTGGGTGGAAAAACCAGTTCTGGAAACACTGCATACTCTATTCTAACTAAATGATTCACAATTTACACTAGCATATTAACAGTTTTAGACAGGCTGCAGTAAAGAAAACAACTAGGTTTGTTTAAGACAGCATTTCTCTAACTTATTTGACCACAACACTGTTAGGAGGTACATGGTACATTTCATAGAACAGACTTGGGAAACCTCAAATCTCTTTAAAATTCCGGATCACCCACTCATGAGAAGGTCAATAATTTAAAGCTCTTAACTGAGCACTGCTTACAATATTTTTATGATACGCTTACAAAGTGAGCAGTAAGGTTGAAATGTATAAATAATGAGACCTTATCTAAAAAGTTCCTATTTTTAACCTGTGAGTATGGAGTGAATTAGGCAATGAGAAAGTGATTTCTATGAGTTATTACTGCAAGTTTTTACCCATTGATTTTAATGTTCAAGAGAATTAATTTTAATTTTGCTTCTGCCCCCAGGCTTTCTTACAGAAGATCAATAATATTATAATTAAGAACATAATTGAAGTAAGGCCAGAGCCATGTCACTTTCTTTTTCTTGGTCTGGACTCTAGTGCTTAAAACGGGATTTGTTCAATCATTTAATTTTCACACATAGGCCATCTTTACGCTTTTGCTCAATCAACTTTGGAAATCCTTTCAAATAACTTGAAACATAACTTGAATATGTATATCTTCTCCATTTCTCTTCCTTCTAAAAACTCATCCCATATTTAAACTGTTTCCACTCAAATATTTCCTTTTACCTCAACCGCATGTTTCTTGGCTTCTTAGTGCCTCAGTTTTTTCATCTTTTCACCTATAAAATAGAAAGATGAATGGCACCTATCATCAGATTTACATACAAATTAAATAAGATACTACGTGATACATGCTGAGCAAAGTGCCCGACACAGAATACATTCTCATTGAGTGTGGGGTGTTAATCTAAAGTAGGATGTAATTTTTTTCTCTCCCTCAGTTATTGGCAGCACTTTCTTCTCTCAGTTATGCATCATGAAAATTATAGTGTCATCTTTGCTTTCTCTTTTACCTTTCTCTTCTCCACTCTACAAACTACATACACACATTAATATAAACTTCACCTTCATCATTCCCACTACACACACACACACACACACACACCCACCCACAAAACATGCATCTTATGCAATCCATTTAGAAGTCGTTTAGTTCTTCCTTTGAAATCACTGTTAACTCTATTTAATTCCCGTTCCTATTCTCACTACTGTATCAGGGCTCATTCCCTCACAGATGAACTAGTATAACATTTAGGAGTACTTGGTCTCGCTTTCTTCCCCAACCTATCCTGTAAACAATATACCTACATACTCTAAAATATTATGTTGACCCAGTTCTCAGCTCAGACGTTATCACTAACTCACTATTTATTACTAGACAAAATCTAAACTCCAAAGATCATTCCGTGGCCGGTATCTTCTCCTTAAGCATCTTTGCCGCAAGCAGTTTGGCCACAAACAGTTTTGCTGCACAATTAATTGGCTGTGAAGGCCATTTTGCTTTAAAAGGTAAAATAACTGGTTGATTGACAATTTTGGTTTCATTAGGTTCTGAATGGTTTTCATTTGGTTACAAATGTGCATCCTAATAGTTGGATGAAACTGATATCTCTCTTAAATGAAGGAAGACATTTTAGTGAAAAAAAGAAAATCATGCAATGCCAAAGGAGGAGAGGAATCCACAAGCAAAAAAATAGAAAGTATAACACTATGAAGGAAAGATTGGAAGAGAAAGTGCTTAGGTAACAATACGCAAAATAAAACCAGTTCTTTGTGCAGTGTTGCCATGCGTCTACACACATTTCAATATTCAAACATTTCTATTCAAATATTTTGTATTTTCATTTTCTGGAGTCTTTTTAATTTTGGTATTAATTTTTCATGTTTCATTGTGTCCTTTTTGTGTCTCTCTTTTTATTTTTCGTGATTTTATCTTTTATGGCAAAATTGCCTTGTGGCCAATTAGTTGTGCAGGGAAAATGTTTGCAGCGAAACTGCTTAGAGCAGAAATACCTAGAACCACCCCAGGCAATCCATAGAGGGACCACAAATTCTATTCCCCAAATAAAGTCTCCACTCCACCTTTCGTTTAGGTTTTACCGCTGGCATGAAATAATCAGATCGTCTTCTCTCTCTTTCAAAATGGGACTGAGAGATCTTAAAGACCCAGCTCACACCATTTTTCATTATAAGTCCTTCCTGAATACTTTTGTTCTGATGTAAACTTTTTACAATCTTCTGAATCTCTGGGAATTCCTCAAAATGACTTATTTAATGACTTTCATGTTTTGGAGGAGAAGTCTATTCTATTTTGAATATATATAATGAATCTCCGTATGTTTTGGCAAGAGTGTGCAGAGAAGACAGGTCCACATCCAGAGGTAGTGTCTGTTCCAGTAAGAAGAAAGCACTGTCCCTTCCATGATGGAAGTGATCCAATGTAATCAATCTGCCACCAGTTAGCTGGCTGAGCTACGCAGGAAATAGTGCCATATTGGTGACTTGGATTTGATACCTGCTGCTGGAGAATAGGGTACTCAGCAATGGCTGTAACTACTCACCATGGTAGGTGGAAGTCTGTGCTACTGAGCCCATGCATAACCTCTATCCAAGCCACCATGGCTACTTTGTTCATGACCCCGTTAGACAGTGAAAAGAGTCAAGAAAGAGACTGACTGGTATCCCTAAAACAGGTCATCCTACCCACTTGCTTCCTAAGCTTATCCTTTACTGAGGTCACTCAATGGTGAACATTCACATGCGATACAAATCTTAACAGTTTTTACTCAATCTGAAGGTCTATCCACATGCCACATTCCTCTTCCTTGCAAGAAATTGGCTTACATAATTGTAGGAGCTAGGTAGGCAAGTGTGAAATCTGTAGGGCAGGCTATCAGGAAGGCCAGGCTGGAACTGCGAGCAGGGACTGATGCTGCTATCCACAGGTGGAATTTCTTCATCGAGGAAGCCTCAATCTACTTTTAATGTTGACCAACTGATTGAATCAGGCCCACCCGCTTTAGCTAACATAACCATCCTTACTTAACTTCAACTTATTATAAACTTTAATCACTTCTACAAAATACCTTCATAGCAACACCTAGAATAGTATTTATATTTGATTGAATAATGGGGGACTTTAGCCTAGCCAAGTTGATGCATCAAAACACCATCATGATGGAGTTGACATGTCCTGAGGTAGGAAGATTGAAGGAGGAATTGAATATAAAGAAGGTTCAGAGATTCATTCTAGACATGCTGAGTTTGAGATGCCTGTTAGCAACCTAGGTGAACATATCTAGCAGTAACTGGATACACATGTCTTGATTTGAAGGAGCTGAAGAAGTACATTTGAGAACCATCAGCTATTTAAAACCATGAGACTGGATGAGATCACTGAGGGAGTGAGCTCTGGGGTACTTTAGTGCTTACAGGTTTGAGACATGAATGACGAACCAGGAGGAAAAACCAGTTGGAGCAAATGCAAGGAAATGCAGCATCCTGGAATGTAGGAGAAGAATGTGTTTCAAGAAGGAAGGAATACTTAGCTGTATCAAAAACTGCAGATTGTTCAGATAAAATGAATGAAATTTAAACATTGAATTAAAAAATGTAAATGCTATTTGGTGATCTTGCAAGAGCTAATAATAAAGGATGTGATAGGAGTAGTCCTAATGGACTCATGATAGAGAGTCTCCTCAGGGATATGAATGTAGGGCATTGGCAGTAAGCTGGGATGGGGAAGGTTGAGATCTGGGACTTCGCTTCCCCTAATGGTCAAGTAGAGGGAGGGATAACCTTATCAGAAACATGTGGAGCTTGGGGACTCCTTTAGAACTCCAATGGAAGCATGGAGGCCAGAAAAAGCCCAGGCGAATTGTGATGATATCCTTTAAAGTGCTAAATAACCCATATGCATTTCTAATAGGGAAATAACATTCACTTGAAATTGTTTTAATAATTATTCAATAGAACTATTAGTTTTGATAATTCCATTATCTATCTTAAAACAATTGAGTAATTCTTGGGTACTGCTATACCATACATCAATTATCAAGAATATTGTAGAATGCCTCTGAAATAATTTTCTTTTTTATTAAAAAAAACTTATAACTTCATGGCAGAAACTCTATATTTATTCACAAATGAAAATAGTTCTGTGACCTTTGTTATCACCTAGCTTAATACAATGTTTCAAAATAACAAACCCATCCAGAGCCTGGAGCACAGAATTGAAGAGGAGTACAAGAGGAAGGCAAATTGTGTATGCGTGTGTGTGTGTGTGTGTGTGTCTGTGCTCACGCTCTCTGTGCATTTGTTTTTTCTTCTTTAGAATCAGGAGTTAATTCAAGCACCGATGATTTAAACTATGAAAGGTCTTGAAAGAATTGGAAAAAAAATAAGACGTCCTAAATTTTCTCTAAGGCATTAGACCTTAATGACTTATAAGAATTCAATGTTTTTTCATTTTTTTGAAAGTAAACTTCTTGCAAAATGAAATTGCCTATTTAACACACTTAAGAAAAGCAAACAAACCTTAGATGGTCCCAGAAAACTTTTAATGAACCAAAAGGGTGATATATATTCTACTTCGACCAGTGTGAGGTTATCAACCAAGCCAGTGAGAGATAACTATCTATGTTTCCTAATGGATACCTGGGTCCGCTTCCTCCCTGCCTGCGATGATACAGAGGGAAACGTGTCTGAAGCACAGCAATGCCATCACAGTCTCCAAAGACTGATTCTTGGAAGATGAGAACTGGTTTAAAGATTAGTAGGGTTAATGACCATAGAGTAGGAAATCTGTTGCTTCCTGGCTCTCTCAGTCATTTGCACGTGGGGACATTTGCACCCTACCAGGCATAAACACACAAATACATTAATGCACCTGTCGATATTCCATACTTAGCCTGTAAGTTAGTGTCATCAACTGTCAAGGTGATGTCCTTTCACTCCTCTGGTCCAGTTCGAATCCCATGGTTAGTCATTGTCTTCACCCCCTTGCATGCACTGTCAACCCCTTTGCCCCTTTCATTTCACCATAAATTCTTGGCAAAGCCACAACCTAAATTAATCCATGCCTGCTCCCCACTGCATCCATGCAGCTGAGTGAGGCTGTGGAAATGAGGCTGGTGAAGCACTTCACCCACAGACTGGCATCACTTTAACTTAATGACAGTGATCCTCAGCAGGAGACTTGACTTTGCCAGGTAATTACCCTATTTTCCCTAGTCGAGTCATTCTCTCACTCTTGTATTTAATACATTCTCCTCTCTCTTCTCTCAACCTCATTCTCAGCTGATGACCTTGCTTCCCACTTGACTGGGAAAAATGGAATCCATCAGAACAACACTTCCACATACTCCCACCACTACATATACACACCTACCAGCATCCGGACTTCCACAGTCTATCCTCCCATTCAACGCCACAGATGAACCATCCGTGCTCTTATCTAAAGTTGATGCCTCCACTATGTACAAGCTCCCTCTCACTCACTCGAGGACAGCTCTCCAGAAATTCTCCTGCTTTATCATCACGTTTTCACAATCTATTGGATTGTTCCCATCCACATACAAACGTGCTGCAATTTCTTCTGTCATAAGTTTTTCTGTACCTCACAAGATACTGCACAATTTTATAGCAACACTTCAGGAAGCGTTGAAAGAACAATCTGTGACATTTGAAGGGAAATGTCTATACTTGCCTTTCCAGTTATTACTCTCCATTCTCTCTTAAGTCGTGTTATTGCAGCTTTCATGCCACCAATGAGCTGAAACTGCTGATTCTAGGTCTCTGGTGAATTGATCGACCGCACTTGCCGCATTCACTTCCTCTTATTTGATGTACACTCTTCACTGGCTTCTAGAACACCAGACAAGACTCTTCTGGAGTTTTCCTCATCTTTCACTGGTTTCTAATTCTCAGTCTCTTATTTTGTTCTTCCTCTTGTCCTCATCTTCTTGATTTTGGAGTGCCTCAGGGTTTAGTCTTTGGTCTTCTCGTCTCTATCTATATTGCCTTTCTTGATGACCTTGGCATAAAATCCTTGGGGTCGTTCTTTTTGTGTGTGTATGAGGAAGATTGGCCCTGAACTAACAGCTGCTGCCAATCATCTTCTTTTTGCTTGAGGAAGATTGTCACTGAGCTAACATCTGTACGCATCTTCCTCTATTTTGTATGTGAGATGCCAACACAGAGTGACTTGACAAATTGTGTTAGGTCTACACCCGGGATCCGAAACTGCAAACCCCAGGCTGCCTAAGTGGAGAGTGTGAACTTAACCACTATGCCACCAGGCCAGCCTGCTTGGGGTCATTCTTGATGCCTCAGTTTACCTTCATTGGAAATCTGTTGGCTTCACTTTTTAAATATAAGCAGAATCTGACCACTCCTTACTCTTCCACTTGTAGCTATCATTGTTGGAGCCATCATGTCTTACCTGCATTATTGTCACAGACTCCTAATTTGCTACTCTACTTACATATTTGTCCCTAGAACCTATTCTAAACACAGCAGCCCAGGGAATCTTATTAAAACAGAAGTCAGATCAGGTCTTTTCTGTGATTAAATCCCTCCGATGGCTCATGATTTCACTAGAGTAAAACAAAGTCTGTACAATGGCCTAAAATCTCTGCACTCTTCTCTTAGTGGTCTTCCCATCACTCATTCAACTCCAGACTGGCTTTTCTCAACCAAACAAAGCATTCTCTCACCTGTGGACATTTCCACTGGCTGTCCCGTGTCCCCGACCCATTTTCCATTTTACTCCAGATATCTGCATTGGTAACTTTCTTACCACCTTCAAATCTTTGGTCAAATTGATCTTTCCCAGTAGGGCCGTTCCCTCATCACTCTATTTAAATTGCAGTTTCTCTCTCACCGCCTTCACCTCTTGTCCGCGTTCCTGATCTCCCTTAACCTGCCTTAGGTTTCCTGTTTCCATAACACTAATTGGGTATGTTTTTATTTGCAGATTGATGTTATTTTATTGCCCATCTTCCCTACTAGAGTTTAAGGTCTTTGGGGACAGGGATCTTTGTTCTGTTCACTGTTTTATCCCTAGCACCAAAAGCAAGTCCCAGCACATAGTAAGCGCTTAATATATGTTACTGACTCATTAAATGAATAAGACAATAAGAAAACATCTTTCCTGACCTCCCCTCTCTCTCAGTGGATCATTCCTTCCTCTGGACTGCCTCTGTAACTGCATATGTTTCATTAATACACTCCATTCAGTGTTTTTACTATTTGTTAAACTGCCTTCTTTTCCAGACTATGAGCTCTGTGTCCCATTCTTCCCTGTACATCAGCACGGGACCTGGCTGGCACCCAAGTGCATTCAATTAACATTTGTCAAACCAAAATTTTTAAGAGGGAATTTTTTTTCTTTTGGAAACTTTATAGGTACCTGATAGAAAGCTGGCAAAAATCAGGAGAATAAAGAATGAAAAACTCACATCCCCAGTATCAAAAAAGTCAGCATTTTGGTATATATCCTTCCAATTGTTTTTCCATGCAGATCTTTGAATGTTTGTTTGAAAGACTTTTTATTTAGTTAAATTCATGCTTATACACACTTCTGTACCTTGATCCTTTGCCTTAATATAATGAGCGTGAATATGGAAGTTTAACAATGTTTTAAATGGATACATTGTATTTCATCGAGTAAGTAAAACAGAATGCCCATCCACTTGACATGATTGAATGTTTGCATTATTTGTATCATTTTAAACCGAAATTTTTAAAGGGCTCCACTCAAGCTATTCAATAGAGATAGGCAACTTTTTTGACTATTCTGTGTTAAACTAGGGAATTGCCAAATTTTCCAGCTAATTTAATAGATGGCACTATTCCAGTCTCACTGCATGAGAATATGGATTTAATCTGATGCCAAATGAACCAAGGGAGAAGGTGCCCCTTTCTCCCCAAAAAAAGAGAAAGTTTTAGTTTAAAAGTATAGAGGCTGTTTTCTATAAAAATTTCCACAATTCTTTTAGTAAATTTCCATCTGCCGTCCAAAAATACCTGATAATTGCAAAGGCACAGGTTGCTTTACATGCTAAGAAAATATGCTTCCAAGGGCTTTTTTTCATGCTACCAGGTCTTTCTATGCCAGGAGGAGTAAGTGACTTGTGACCTTTACTTTTTGATGCAAGGGTCATATTCATGACAGATTGAGACTCTTGGGGTAGCTACTAACTGAGGTTCCTGCAGAAATACTGCTGACATACCTCAGTGCCCGAGGCTGTTGCATCTACAGGCCTGGGCAAGGAGGAGTGAGCTCAGTGGCATTTCTTTTGTCTTCTTTGTTACCCTTGGGTTCTATCCTATTAATTCTGCAACAAGAATTTCAATTGGAAGTGCAAATTCAATATTGTATTGTGGTACTTTCGCTTACCTTAACTTTCCTATAGAAATACATAGTAAAAACTGAATATATAATTTCTATTAGTACTGCCAAAAATAACTGATCAAATTAGCTAATATAATAAAAATGTGAATTACTGGACTGAAAACAAACAGATTGGTTTTTCTACTAAATTGTCAGGTTGTATCTATGATTTAAATATGGAAAAGTTGTTTTGATCTCTTGGAAATGAGATATGCACACTTTTCTATCCTCACTTCCAGGACACTTGTTAGGAGCTGATAATTGAATTTATACCCAGAGTTGAATAAAAGGTAACCTAAGTTTAAAGACTTTTGTCACAATACCCAAAACAGCCACAAAACTGAAGATGTTTGGCAATGGAGGGTTTGCTCTATTTCCAAGTGATTTGCCTTATTTTTCTTTTTATATGAATGTAGAATAGTAATAGATACCACAATTTAAAATTTTCTATGTGCCTAGCACCACGATAAGCACTTTAAAAACATTATGTAATTTAATTTTCTAATACCGCTATAAAGTGGGTATTACTTTACTCACTCTACAGATCAGAAAATTAAGACAAAGAATTTCACCTGGGCCAGCCCTGGTGGCCTAGTGGTTGAGTTCGGCATGCTCTGCTGCAGGGGCCCTGGTTTGGTTGCCAAGCATGGACCTACGTCATTCATCTTTCAGTGGCCATCCTGTGGGAGCAGCTCACATACCAAAAAAAAAAACCATGAAAAAAGCAGAGGAAGATTGGCAGCAGATTTTGGCTCAGGGAGAATTTCCCTTAGGAAAAAACAGAAAAAGAAAAATTTAAGCTGCTCCAAATCACATTGATAAAAATGCTAGAATTATTACTCAGATGTAGAAACCCGTGTAAGCAGCCACAATGCTCATCTCCTTGCTTCTCTGTCTCTGTCACTCTGACTCTTGTTCTAAATACATATCTCTTCGTATCACCTCATAACTTTTCCTTCCCTTTTATATTTCTCTCTTTCTTGTTCCTTAAACTGACCATGTATAATAAAAATATATTTTAATTGTAATTTTTATTTATGTTAGTGAGTTTTATGTTTTATATTCTAAGTGTAAGCATGTGATTGAAATATTTTAGAATACTTTAAAAACTTGAAACAGGGGCCAGCCTGATGGCGCAGCAGTTGAGTTCGCACATTCTGCCTCGGCGGCCCAGGGTTTGCTGGTTTGGATGTCTGGTGCAGACATGGCACCACTTGGCAAGCCATGCTGTGGTAGGCGTCCCACGTATAAAGTAGAGGAAGATGGGCACGGGTGTTAGCGCAGGGCCAGTCTTCCTCAGCAAAAAGAGGAGGATTGGCAGCAGACGTTAGCTCAGGGCTAATCTTCCTCAAAAAAAAAATAAACAACCTTGAAACAACATAGCTACCTCCAACACTCTTGGTGAGACGAGAAGTCTAGAGGGGACGGGAGGAGGAACAGCACTCTTACCTTAAATGGGACAGTGCTCTGGTAAAGAAGTTCCCTTGAAGTCTAAGTCTTTATTGTGGAAAACACCCTGGGGTTCTTTCAAAATGATTAATCTTCCCCTTCTCCTGCCAGGGCCAGGAAGGGAGCTTCCTCAGATTCACCATGAAGTCCTGAGGGAGGTTCCTTGAAGGAAAGTCCATGAAAGCGTGCCCCCTTTGAATACCGTGGCCGCTAGGAGCCTCTTACCATCATGCAAGTCCACACTCAGCCTCCAGTAATTCTTCCAAATTATCATTTATGTGTTTCTATTTATGGCTCCAGCAGCTTCTGCTCCAGGGAATCAGACCACATCTATGACTCTCTGGATTCATCTGTTTCTTTAGAGTTTTAAGTCGTGGAATGCTTTGCAGTCTCAGTTCTCTAATGGGTCCACAAAAGTTATTAATTTTCAGTTTGTCCAGTTTTTTCCTGTAGGAAGAATGAGAGTGAGGACTTCTAGTACCTTATGTGTTGGGACTAAACCCAAAGTCCTTCATTTAAATTTTTAAAAAAATCTATTTTCATTTTATTCAACTGAATTTCTTGCAATTGATATATTTATTAATAGAAGAAAAAATTTATTTTTTATTCTTGCTCCATATTGCTATTGTTTGAAGGATTGATAACATTCAGAAATCTATGACAAATAAAAGGAGCCTCCAGGGAGAGTAGCATCTAAATCATCTGGTATCCACGGACCTATTAAATAACTTCCATGTTTTCTATGAAGAAAACACATGTCAACCGCTCATTGCATTAAATCTCTCACATTCTCATGGCTTTAGTTTCTTTTGCTCAGAGCAGAATTTAGATTCATTTTATTGGGAACTAATACTAGTCTCTCTAAGTTATCCCCAAAGTGATATATCCAAAACATGCCCTTCCACCAACAATCCATTTTAGGCATATTTCTTCTTTTTTCTTCATTGCTGATGAAAAATACCTAGTTATTATAATAAAATCAGAGTATCCATTAACTTCCTGACTTTCCTTAGAGACAATTTCTATTTAAGGATATAAATTACTAGGGAAACTCTAGTCTGAACTAAATTCTGATCAACAATGAACAGTTAACTGGGAAGTAGAGATTAAGGGAATTATATAGGAAAGCTGTTGTAAGGTTACCACGTTTAAAAGTCAGGATGGAGCAGTCTCTGCAGAAATAGATGTCTATCTGGAACTATAGGAAAATAAATTACAAAAGGTTTAGAGAAGGAGTGGGTTAGATTACATGGCATGATATTCAGGAAGGGGTTGATGGCTTAACAGAATTGGGATGCTGTAAGAAGGCAAGTGACCAATTTAGAAAATGGCCACCAAGACTGTGAAAAGATCTGACTTCATTGTATGAAAACACTTAGGGAGCAGAGATTATTTAGCCTAGAGAAGAGCAGCTGAGGCAACACAAGAACCGTCTTCAAGTATTAAAGGACGGAAGGACTGGGATGTAGGCGAAAGCTTCAGTACGCGTACTATGACCCTAAAGGGACAGAAATAGCATCAGTAGTTAGAAGTTACAGGAAGGGGTGAAGAAGAACATCCTAATAATCACAGAAGTTCAAAGACGGAATAAGTTACCTCTAGATGTAGTGAATGCCTCATCATAAGAGGCATTAAAGTCAAGACAAATAATTATATATTGTTTTGGATTTTTTTGAGTCACTTTAAATCCTTCCTGAAAAAGTAAAGCAAAGTACTAATAAGTAAATATAATTTCATCTCTCTGTCCCTAACAGCTAGTACATTACCTAGAACATGGTGGGTGCTAAAATCGCATTTATTGAACCAATTCAATTATTAGAAAAATGACCACTTGGGGAAGGGAGGCACAGTGGCGGAGAGGATTCATACTTTGGAAGAACAGTTGGAATGATGAACTTCCAGGTCCCTCTACTTAAAAGATTCCATGATTGTGTTTGTACACAGATAGTCTTTAGTAATGAAGTAACAGTGGCTACTCTGTATTTTTAACAGTTTTAGAGTTAACCAAGCTTTTACGTACATATCTTATTTTGTCCCCATATTAGCTCTCGACAGCATAGAAGCTGAAGCAGCTGAGATCAGCCCATGTGAGCGTTTGGCAATGGTACACCTGGCAGGCAGCAGAGGCAGGATTCGGAACTGTGGTTCAAAGCATATTCAAATTCCTCTTTGTCAGGTAAAATAATTCCACTTTCATGAGCTCTTCCTCAAGAGTCCTGACTTTAAATCCTTTTCACAGCTACCTTAAAGAGCACAAGTGGTCGACAATGAATAACTGAAAGAATAATATTTTTGAGACTCTTCATATCTATTGCACTGATTATTGGTTTTGGTGGACTATAAATCTTGTCACGCGGTTGCATACTGTCCATGGACTCGGCATTCAGAACAATTAAAATAGTTGCTAAAACTTATTGAAAATGTATATGTTTCTGACCTGATTAGGCATGCATATGAGGAACATGCCATCATTATCCCAGTTTTACCACTGAAGCCAAGGAAACAGAGAGAAGGTAATTTGCACAAAATTATAGCATTAAGTATCAGAGCAGGGATTTCAATTTAGGCAGATTTACACTAGAAATGGTGCTCTTTTTTCCAGCTTTATTGAGATATAATAGATATATAACACTGTGTAAGTTTAAGGTGTACATGTGTTGATTTGATCCACTTATATATTTCAAAATGATGACCACCATAGCGTTAGCTGACACCCACATCATGTCACATAATTACCATTTCCTTTTCATGGTGAGAATAGTTAAGATCTACTCCCTTAGCAACTTTCAAGTATATAAGACAACATTATTAACTATAATTACTATAGATCCCCATAACTTATTCATCTTATAGCTGGAAGTTTGTACTCTTTGACCAACATCTGGAAGCTGCGCTCTGAAACCCTACCTTACTTTAAGCTGCTGCAACAATCTCTGCTCTATCTCACATCAAAGAAGTCACTGATTAACCGGAAAACTAAGACTCCAGATCACAAGTGTGGGCCAAGTGTAATCACTGCACATGTATGGGACAGGATGTGGATATCATTGCTTGTTCACTGGCAATATCACTGCCTGGTTCCGTTACTCACTGCTTCAACTTTGACTTATCTTTCCCTGCTTTGCAAAACATGGAACAGACCACAAACACTTTGGAAAAGTAACTTGCAAATTCAGTCTGACAAGTCCACTGAGGTATCAGCCCTGCTGGGTCTTGGAACCAACTCTGGTTAATGAAGGCAGTGTCATTGGCATATTATCATATCTTATATAAGAACGACAACTAAAGTAACACGGAGAAAATAGGAGCTGTCTAAGAACATCTTGGAAAACACAGCTTTCCCGTTTTCCTTTGCATCAGAACTAAAGAAAACCTTCTAAAATTAAATGTCTAGAATGAGAATTTCTCAGCACTAATCCTCTGATAAAAACAATGTTGATGCTAATTGGGCTTGTCTTAAAGAGCACCCGCCCTTCCAATATATATTTCTAGGTAACGATCTTGCCCAAGGTCATTGAAGAAAGCACATGGACTTATAAAAACAACCGCAAAGTTGTGCACTAAAATATTAGCAGCTATCCTTTCTGGATTTTGAAATTGTGATTTTTGTTTTCTTCTTAGTACTCCTCTGAATGTTTTAAATTTGTCAAGGTCTACATTACTCTTGTAGTCACACATATAAATGTTATTAAAGCAAAACAAGAAAATGCTTACCTTAACCATGCATTGAATTGTGCAAACCCACAAAAGGAGGATATTATTTGAGGTTAGAAATAGTAGAATAAAGTCCACACTGAAAGCATAGCAGGGGTTTAGGCACTGCTGGGATCTAAAGATAAAAAGATGAAGACACAGTCTCTACTCTCAACACAAGTCTGGTAAACCTCATCCAACGTTCCTCCTACCATTTCTCCTATCGCTAATACCACAGCATTTACATATTTGCCAACTTCTAAATTATTGCTGTAATGTCGCAATCAGAATATTTCAACTAAAAATACCTAAGATAATTTTAAATATCCATTCCGATGCCTTTCTGGGAAAAAATAGGACTCACCAAAATTAACCTTCTCGACTCTAACTAATAAGTGAAAAAACTAGGTCTTGAGCAATTCCTCATGACTCCAGAATTAATGATCTCTTCATGCCATGATATCCAGTTTATAGAATAATTATGGATCACGTACACTTCTGCTCTGGGTTATACTCAGATGATGTTCTTTTTCAGAGCCCACCCTGTGTTTTCCCGGATTTTATAACTTGATTAGATTGTTCTTGCTAATCAGAATATCTTTAGAGTCACACTATTATCTTCAACTGTACAGATATGACTCCGTCTTCAAGATTCAGACCAAATACCGCCTCATTCATGAAGCTTTCCATGATTTTCATGCTGAAAAAAGTTATTTTCTGAACTTCCATAGCAATTTTTATTAACTATTGTGCAACACTTCTAAGATATTACCTGGGTTCGAGGTATTTTTGTATGTCTTCTATCTCTTTAGAGTATTTTGATGCTAGAGCTATGTATCACTAACCTTGTATCTTCCAAGGTCCCTCATAAGAGGGGAAGCATTACAAAGCCAGGTCGTTCTGTTTCAAAGCTTAAAACAGTGTGAACCACTTTAGCCAAGGGTCCAGAGTTTAAAACAATTGTCAGAAAAGTCTTTATTCTGATTATTCTCACTTGAATGAAATAAATTCATTATAAACATTTGGAGACTTATGACAAAGGTTGAGAAATAGAAGGAGAGAAAGGAAGTGCCCAAAGTGGGCAGAGATGGCTTATTAACATTGGCTGTCGCTCAATAATACCTGAGTCACACATACTCTGAAATGTAACAGGCCACACAGCTGCCTTTGGTCTCTCCTGCTGCAACTGACAGTTTTTCTTCAGATTCTCTGCTCCATCCACAGGAATCCACATATGACTGATACAGACTCTCCACGTTTTATAATTTAAGAGTTTAGTGATTATAATTTAGGGGCCCTGGAACACCACTGCACTGCTCTCCAGTGACAAATTCCTTGAGTTACAGAGGTTGGCTATACTTGGCACCTTTCAGAGATGGAAACTGACCTGTGAGGCCACCACTGCAGCAGCACACGCACTAATTTTAGAGGTCATTTTGCCCACTCCTTGAAATAACCAAGTCTGAGAAATATCAATATTTTCTTTTTCAGAGAAATTACACAGAGAAAGTTTTATCTAACATACAGTGAACCAAGCCCATGTTATTCTAGTCAAAATCCTGTAATGGAATCTACCTACAAACATCAGGAACTGAAGAGTCCAGTGAAAACCCTGAGAATTATGATGTGCAGAACCCTTAAAATATGTTGTAGGGAGGTTCAGCAGGAATGAAGCTTTTGAATAGGTTTTTAACAGTTTAAGTATCCAGAGTGCAGCACATTTATATATATAAGTATATAAATATATACTTATATATTTAACATATATATTTAATATGTATGTATATATATATTTGTGTGTGTATATGCACACATATATATTTACCAAATATATATATAGAGAGAGAGAGAGAAAGAGAGAGAGAGAGAGAGAGAGAGAGAGAGAGAGAGATACTGATTGCTTCAGACACCTGAAGACAGAGACAGAAAAAGGGTCAGGTTCAGTCTAACAGGCTGCATGAATCTGTCATCTTGCTGACATGGAAGCACAAACGGTGCTCAGACTCGGTTATTTCCATGGGATTATATTCATAATCTATCTACATATGGAATCCTTGCAGAAAGGATTTACCCAAGGGTCTGGCATGGGCCCCTGAAGCCCCTCTAAAGAGTCAAGACAAACACAGTGCTTCTGTCTCCCACCACACGTCTTCTTACTGTGATCTGTCCACAACATGCTGCAGATACTACAAAGCCTGATTTTTCGACTATAAAATTTCTTCCAGATAAACTTTGTTGCAAACATGGGAACAGAAAAACAACAATTCTTTGCATAGAAGAAGCTCTTGCAATCCAAGACAGTTCTTTGATTTGAAATGTACATGAACCAACAACCCCAAAACCCAAATTTCCCTTCCCTTCCCATGCTTCCCATGGATGTAGTATTTGACAAGGAAGAAATTTTAAGTTTGCGTTTTATTTGTTTCTGTTAATCAAGTGAAGGTGACTTTAGTATAAGCCAATGTATGAAAAGTTCTTTCTAGCCCTCAGTTTTCAACTCTGCAAACAATTCCACTACTTGAAGTTTCCATCATGGATGGTCGGAAGCGGGGACCTAGAAACACAGGCTGGAGAGGATCTAAGTGACAAACTCTGATGGCTTCGTAAAATTTAGGCTCAGCAGCAGGAAACAAAAATCTAGCTCTGTGGCAAGATAACACGGATGGTGCTGAAGACTTTGGAACTTGTGGCACAATTTAATTTAATATGGTAATGAGAAATGTCAGAATTAAAAAGAAGAGTCAAATATGCATTGGAAGGAAGAAAACTTTTTAAGTATAGAAGGCTGCTTATTAGCTATTCCTTTTGGTTAAATCCAAAGTACAGATTCGCTTAAAGAACAAAGAGTTATGGCTTTGGGGGCATAATATTCTATTTGATAGATTTTGATTAATAAATGCTACCAAAAGGCAGACTCAAAATATCCGACCGTTGAGAAGTGCTCCCTTAGATGAACAAAAGGTCTTCAAAGATTTAAATTCACTGATGGGCATTTTGTACAGACTTACCAAAGCACTGCTTTAATCCTGATTTTTTTTATTTTTGGCTAATAAAATAAAATAAAAATCCTTGCTGTGCTCAAAGGCACAGAACAAATTCCAAGGATTAAGATTTAAATGAGTGAGCAATCAAAACAGGCATTCTGACAGAGGTTTAACATGATAAAGGAGTTGGACACATTAGCCCTGAAATAGACTGAATATAAGCTTTTACAAACATTAATACTTGATTTTCCTCCCAAATAATAATGGCTCTGAACTTAGAAAGCTACAGAAAGTCTCTGTGAGAATAAAGTAATCACTGGGCCAACCGAGCCATGCATTTACATTTCAGTCGGTAAACATAATGCAACTTCTTGGTTGACTTTCACACATTTTATTGCAAGCACAATTTTCAGAATACAGCAAAACTGCTATAAACTACCATGTACCAGGGCATCAGTAATAGTTAACTGAATTCCATGGCTAATATAGGACTCATTGACTAAAGTGTTTCAGTTTCATTTATTTATTTATTACAACAAACAGTGCAAAAGTTTTCAAAAATTAGTTTATTTCCCAGCCTTAGAGGAAAAATATAATAATGGTGATGTGACAATAATAATCCTATTATTCTTGGATGGAGAGATATCACATCATCTTTATTTTTGGTGATCCAGAAGTGTAATTTTGAACATGTGAAACATAGAATGGTGGCCTTTTTCTGTTTTATCTAAGATACCTAGATATCTTTGGCAAACCAATTTCTTATGTCAGTTTGTTTCGTTGTTATTTTCCAAAGTGAAACTTAGTAATTAAAAGTTCTGGTTAGCTGACTTTCAATCAGTCAAAGATATACTAAATGATCCCCTGGACTTGATAAAGATACAATATAATCAGTGTCATAAACAAAGAAATTAAGAACTTTATCAGAGAATCTTTTATTTCCAATTTCCTAAAGCTAACCTTGAGTTGAATCCTTCTGCCGTTATCAGGTATGAATTTAGATTATGTATGAAGTATATCCTAAAAGCTTTATTCCATTGTTACTAGGTTTTAAAAAATGATTAGGGAGTATTAAATAAAAATCAAACATTTGATATTTTCTATAAAAAATGATGTGCGTAAAAGTCAAAGGGAATCCAGTCAAAGGGAATTTTATGTTTGTAATATTACAATCCTAGAATATATAAGACAATAGAGATCTATAATGTGATTTTATGTTGCCAATGATGTCAAATTGGAAACAGAATAGATGAGAAGACAGAGAATGGATACTCTATATATCTTCCCAACAGAGGAAGTATGTCAACCCTAACACAAGTGTGTGTCAGGAAAGGGGTGAGGGGAGCTAAAACTGTAGCATCTGAGATTGACCTCTTCCAATTTGGCATTTACTCTTGTTCAGTAACAGCTCCCTGAGTTTTCTTTGGGAGGACCACATCTCTCCCCTTTTCAATCCATGTGGAACTCACTTCACGTTGGGCCTCCAGGGATGAAGATATGACTAGCTTGTGCCAATTACAGCATCACAGTTTGTGCTGAAAGCAATGAATGATGCCAAGAAGGATAACTGTGTATAACATGAGCTTGTGATTACTGAAGGATTTCCAGGTGCCACACTTCCACCTGCTTTTGTGGAGTTGGTACTTAGTAATACATCCTGTGGGTATCTGTCCATCTGATTTGTCTGGTCCTCTCTAGCGCTGCTACTGAGAAAGAAATTCTGAAGTCAGGAATCCTGGGCTGCAAAAAGATGTTCTTTCCTGATCCTCCGAGTAGGATTCAGAGCAATCTAGGCTTGATGCTTGACTTGCCTCTCCCTTCATCATGAGTGGTTGGGTCCTCCAGGAGGGACTAGTAAAACACGTGGTCAGCGAGTACAACAAAGCAATCTAGAAAGGAAGTGATGACATCTTTGGAAGTCTTTGCTTTTGTTTCAAGAGCCATAAAAGGATGTCACTAAGTTAGCATTGTACTTGAAGTGTTGACCAAAATAGAATCACAAGAAAAAATAAAGAAAAAGATATGTTTGGAAAGGAGGACATAAAACTGACATTTTTCTGGGTCACGATTGTCTACACAGAAAATCAAATATAAAAATTATAAAACTAGTAAGAGAAGTCAGTAAGATTGCTGAACATAAATTCAGTGCACAAAAATTAATAGCATTCCTATACGCCAAAAATTAGAAATGGGTAAATTTAAAAAGTCATTCATGGTAACAACGAAAACTCCAAAATACTCAGCATCTAATAAAAGATATGTTAAGACCTCTGCAAAAATGTATTATAAATTTTATTAAAAGACATAAAATAAGACCTAAATCACTAGAGACATATGCCATATATACAGAGACTGAAAAATACAAAATCATGAAGGTGTTTTTATTCTTGACAAATTAATCTTTTAATTCAAAGAAATTGAAATAAATGCCTACATAATTCCTCATGGAAATGACAACAGAATTCTAAAATTTTCATGGAAAAGTAAATGATCAGTTACAGCCAGAAACACACCTAGAGATCAGTGTGAATATCTCCTAAAGATGACGAATGTGGGGAGCTTACCTTCTCAGCCATCGCGAGTCATTATGGAGCCACAGTAACTCTGTCAGTGTGCTGTTGGGCCAGAGATAGGCAAAGAGAACAAGGTAGCAGAAGAGGGAACACATAATAGGTGGTGCCGGAGTAAATAATTATTCATACATACAGAAATAATGTCATGTTCCCTACCTTTCGCCATATACAAAAATAAATTCCACATCGGTTAAGAAGCTAAATTTGATGCAACTTATTTAATCTTTTAGAAGAAAATTTAGATCTAGAGTAGAAACAGATCTCTTTAATATACAAAAACTTATAATCCTTAAGAAAAAATGATGATAAATTGACTACTTTAGAATTCAAAAATATCTGTATGCAAACATCATGAAACCATTAAAATTCAAGAAGATGAGGAAAAGATATTTACAATATTAATACTCATAAGCAAATAGTCTCTGGAATATACGAAAAATTCTTAGAATCTATATAAAATAAAAATAATAAAAAAATAGATAAAGGATATGAATGGATACGTTAATAAAAAGGAAAGCTAAAATCACCGAAGTATGAAAAGGTGTTCTATCTGACTAATAAACAGGACAACTCAAAGTTTAAAGAAACACTGTGATTAGCACAGGAGTTTTGACCTGGGCCAGTTCATTCCTGCTTAGGCAACCTGGTGGATCCCTGCTCCCAGGAGGTCACCATTTTGATGCAGAACCTAGTGTGGACGCCTGATCAGCATAGCACACTACAGCCCAGAACTCCTGCACTCAAGCAATCCACCTGCTTCAGCCTCCTAAGTAGCTGGGACAACTGGCAGGTGCCACCTGGAAAAGGCACAATTATGGAGACAATAAAAACATCACAGTTCCCATGGGTTGGGGTGAAGGGAGGAATGAAGAGACAGAGTAAAGAGGATTTTTAGGGCAGTGAAAATACTCTGTATAATACTATAATGATGAATACATGTCATTACACATTTGTCCAAACCCATAGAATGTACAACACCAAGAATGAACCTTAATACACACTGTGGAATTTAGGTGATAGCAATGTGTCAATGAAGGTTCATTAATTGGAACAAATGTACCCATCTGGTGGGGGATGTTGATAGTGGGGGAGGCTATGCATGTGTGTAGGGGGTGGGCTTATATGGAAATATCTACCTTTCTCTTAATTTTACTGTGAACCTGAAACTGCTCTAAAAAAACCCATAGTCTTAAAAAATCAAAGATGAAAAACATTATCGTGCCAAACTAGTAAGCAAAGATACTAAATTTCATTATAAAATACTAGAAACATGTTCTAAGTGCCTAAATACACGTCATTATTAGATATGTTAATGAATGTTTAAAAATTGTAAGTCTACTTGCTCTTAATATGTTTAAAAAACATTTAATTTAATATAAAAAATAGTGATAGTACTTTACACCCATTACATTAGCAAGAATTAATATCTGTTAACACCAATGTTGACAAAGATGATGGAAAGGAAGAACTCATACATTTCTGATGGGAGTATAATTTGGAAACACTCGATAAATCTGAAGAAAAATGTAACGTGTGACCCAACACTTCCAATTTTAGAAATTTATCCTAAAGAAACATTCACACATTTTCAGAAGGAGACACAGACAGAAAAGATAATTACAGAGCTGTCTGGAATTGTGAAAAAAGTAAAGAAATAGCCACACCACCACCCTGAGCAAAATCGAATGCCTTAGTAACTAAGAAGGAGAAAATAAATACTGGCTAGGCATATAGCAATATCTTATGAAAAGTATGCTCATAAAAATTATGTTATATGTTTGTACATTTTAAATTTCATATAAATTATATCATTGTGAATATACCGTTTAAAACTGGCTTTTCCACTCAACATTATGTTTTTAAGACATCTATGTTTACACATGAAAATGTGGCTCATTCACTTTCATTGTTGATGCTATTCTATACAGCTACTGCTATGAATTTTGACTTTTATTAGAGGATTCATCATTCTGTATCTTTAAAATCATAGAATTAGAAAATAATTGAAAGATAATAATAACAACAGCAATACAAACAACAGCTGCCATTTATTAAGGCTTTACTACGTGCTTCACCTTGTGCTAAGCACTCTAACGATGTCATTCATTTAATCCTCACAACCCCACTACACGGTATTATCAATGTCATTTCACAGAGGGCAATGTGAGTCTTATGGTGTTAACACACTTGACGAAGGTTACACATTTAATACGTTAAAGAGACCGAACTTGAGCATAGTTCTAACTGATTCCAGAACCTGCTCTGCTAACTACCATACCATCTTCTGAGCGCATTTCCCTTCCTCACAGCAGGACGTTTTCATAAAAGCTTCTGGGTTATTTTTAAAGGCCTCCATGAAACTGTAATCTAAAGATAAACAAAAATCTATATTTTAAGACCATCATGATTTTATACTGTGATGAGTCATTAACTTCCCTTTCCTAGTTATTCTATTTGAGATAATCTGTTATGCTGAGAAGGCAATTCTGCACTTCCTCTTTTTATCTCACCCCTGGCAAGCACTAGTAATATAAGTTTATAGAGGGAAATTTGATTAGAAGTGCATCTATATGCTGACCATTAATTCTGCAGATAATGTGTTAAGTATTTCTGCTGGCAAACCAAAAACTTTAAAGGAACGCCCATTATCAGATACGATTGTTGATGGAAGAGGTGGTCTTCACATCTGTTTTTTTAATTGAAGTATAATTAACATACACTATTATATTAGTTTCAGGGGTACAACATAGTTCTTTGATATTTTTGTACATTACGAAATGATGACCACGTAAGTCTAGTTATCGTCTGTGCTGGTGGATATTTGAATTGGAGCAGCCACTACGGAAAGCAGTATGGAGGTTCCTCAAAAAATTAAAAATAGAACCACCATATGATCCAGCAAGTCCACTACTGGGTATTTAGCTGAAAAAAACAAAAATATTAATTCTAAAAGATACGTGCACCTCAATTATCGTTGCAGCATTATTTGCAATAGCCAAGATATGGCACGGATCTAAGTGCCTATCAATAGATGAATGGATACACATGTGGCATATATACACAATGAAATATTGCTCAGCCATAAAAAAATGAAATCTTGTCATTTGAAACAACATGGATGGACTTAGACGATATTATGCTAAGAGAAATAAGTCAGAGAAAGATAAATACTGTACGATTTCACTCACATTGTCTCCCTTTCACCTCTTGGCTCCCTTCTGAAGCCTCTGTCATAATCTGTTTCCTGCTTTCTATTATAGTGGGATTGTGTCCTTGGGATAATATCTAGTTTCAAATGATTCCCGCTATTCAAAGACGTTAGCTCCTAGCAGCCCTGCTAAACCTCACCGCCCTGTGACTCTGGACATGGTGAATCGGACGAGGGTGGCATTCAGTCTCCAGTTGAACTAATCAGACTCTGGCTGCCTTGAACTTAGAATTCAGAAGAGTCACGGAGACAGGTAGGTGTTAGTAGTTGAATCACTTTAATTGAAACAATCTAGAACGAAGGCCCACAATTGTAGCCGCCCCTGACACAGGAAGGGTTAATAATCACTGGAAAAAGCTTGCCAACAAACTGTGCCCCGGAGGTGAGAAGGCCGGTTAGCCAATGACGGGTAAGACCTCCAGGGGGAGGCAACCTAAGACAGGCATCGGCCGCCCGTGGGGCACAGATGCAGAAACCGTATCGATATCGGGGGCAGGAGGGGCCGTTGCCTAGGAGACCTTGCCTGCTCCGAGATAAAAATATACAAGCACAGCAATAACATGATAATATCAAAACAGACGCCGAGGGAGGGCTCCTTGAGAAATCACTAAGAATTCTTGGCATTCACTAATTATTTCATCCAGAACACCTGTGTATGTTTAATAGCTGTAAGCTATGTATATATTGAAACGCTGGTTATAATAAACTCAGAGTGGCCATCAGCCCTCTCCGCATCTATCCTGATGTGTACATTGGATTGCGACACCGACAACAATCTCATATCGCTCAGGTCATAGATCCAATATAGTTTCAGGCCTTTCTGAGGCTTTTGGTCAATTTTCCTCTATACTTATTGAATCTAAATGAAACTACTAAGTCTTCCTTTCTATCCCTCATCTGTCTTCAAAAGCACCAAACAACAATTAAAAGCATTTTCATATGCATTATCTTAATTGATCTTTACAGCACATCAAGGAAGTTGAACATTGGATGGGATTTACCTTATTATGTAGATGAGTACACTGAGCTTGGAGAGGTACCCTCTTCACCGAGGGGAAGAAGTAATCAGGCTAAAATTCCACTATAGGCAATCCGCAGGAAAATGTTGGCTATTCTTACAGATAACCAAGCTTAACGCTTCCTGGAAGGATTGGCGACCTGCCAGCAATGCCTTAGCAAAGATTTATGTTTCAAGACCCTTTCCTTTTGAGCCTTTTAAAGATTCTTTTACCAAATATCAAGAGACTTTGCTTTAAAAATAAACATTTAGTAGTTAACACATTTTATTTCTATTACATAACTTTCTCCTCTCTGTTCTCTTCATATCAAGGTGAAACCTCACCCTTCCTTCTAACTTCTTTTTGCCTAGGCTAGTATTTAGCTTTCATGACTGTCCCGGGAAAAATATGAAATGCTTGCAACAGGAGAGAGAACAGACCACCCTGGTACCATTTATTACCACCGAGACTCCTTCAGCCTACACTTGAGAAGGGAGTGCCGGGTCAGTAGGAATCAGTTCTCTAGTAAGAGGTTCTAGACACCCAGTAGAATCTAAAGGTCAAAAGAGCAGAATTTTTTTGTCTGTTGTCCAATGCTGTACTTCAAGCCCCTAGAATATTTCCTGGCACATGAGAGCTGTCAATAGATATTCAATGACTGGGCAAGTGAATTCTAAATATTGCTTAACCAAGAAGAAACAGAACAAAACTTGCAAGGAGGTCAGGGTTAGAATACCTGTTCTATTACTAAATATTGCTGTTTTCTTAAGCAAGTAATTAAACCTCGTCGAGCCCCAATATAAAAATGGAAAAAAATCCAGCTAATTAACAGGAATGCTGTGAGTGTTAAATAAAATATGGGGATGTGCCTAGTATATTGTATGTGTTCAATAAATATGTGTTGAATGAATGATAAAATGTATGCATACACAAATAAATGATTCATTTATTATCTCAACTTAATCACTCAGAACTAAAAACTTATTTCATAACAGTGCAGATGTAAAATAGAGATCTGACCTAAATCGCAAACTTCTGTGGACAGAGCCAACCATGTATTTATCGCTTCACTTTGTCCCATTGGCTTTCACAATAAAACTCAAAGTCAAAATTTCATGATCTGGTTCTTGTCGTCCCTGACTAAAACCCGCACAGAGCTGCCTTGAACTACTGTCAGGTACCAAAATGCATACCATGCTGTCTCATGTTTCTCTGTTTAAAATATCCTCTCTGTATTTCTTCCTCAACTGTCTACTTCTAGAAGACTAAACTTGTGTGTTATCTCTTCTAGAAAACCCTCTCAGATTGTCCCTTCTAGGCTGGATTAAGTTTCCTCTTTCCTGTACATATAGAGTCCTTACCTCCATCATTATATTCACTCCATATAATGAGAGAGAGAAAGGGAGAGAGAGAGAGAACTCTTTACTCTCATAAAGCTGCAATAGAATCAGACATTTTCTTGCCTATTTTCCCTATGAGACTGTGACTTCTTTATTATCCAGTCTTGAATTCTAAGGACTTATTATATGTCTGAAAAATAGTAGGTAGGTACTACATAAAATTTATTGAAAGGAGAAAGAAACAAAACATTTCTATTTAATAAACAAAATTACAGGCCAAGTAATGGACTAGAGCTGGGAATACAGGAATGAACAATGCAGATGCATGTTCCTTAGCCTCGTGGAGTTTATCATCTAATATGAAATGTAAATGATAAACATACACTGAATGTGCTGATTATTTTGAAAGAGAGAGACAGCGTACTGTGGCAACAAGTAACCGAGGAAATTAGTCTATGGAAGTGATTCTCCAACTCAGTAGCTCATAAGAATCACCAGGGGTGTTTCCTCAAAATGTAGATGCCTGGGCCCTCCCTTCTAATTCTGGAGAAAAGCTCTAAAAGCTAAGTTTTAATACACACCCTCAAATGATACTAATACAGACGATCTGAAAAACACACTCGAAAAAATACTAACATGAGGTCCAGGATTTTCTCTCTGAGGAAAGTAATTTTAATTTGGGATTTGAATAGTCAGTATGATTTAGCCAAGCTGGAGAGGAGGGGTGCACTAGGAGTTTCTGGCAAAGGAAAAGTACATGAAGACCGAAAAGAAAGAGAGGGGAAAATATATACATACATATTTTTGCGGGGAGACATTTTATACATTTTTACATTTATAAATTTTTACATACATACACATATATATATATATATATACACATATACATTCCCTAATAAGAAGCTTGAATGATACATGAGAGACTAGAGGAGAATGAATAGGTCATATGAAAAGTCTGAGAGGCCGTGTGAAGAACATGGAACGATAACCTAAAAGCACTAGAAAACCACAGGAAGGATTTAGGCCTGCCAACCTCTCTGTGACCCAGCTACTTCATCCGTAATTATACCTACATCACAGACGCTTTGTAAGAGTTACAAAGGAGCAATGCCTGGCATATTGTAAGCATTTAATAAGTGGTATATGTTATCATGATGATAATGTTTACATTTGGATTGTTTTAAAATCTCAGGTAGAGCTGAGGCTGGGGTTCAGATTAAATAAAATGCTGAGTAAATTATAGAGTCAAGCTACTCAGTGTTTCTGGGAAAGCAGAGGCATAAGACAGCATGCCAATGCCAAGAAAATAAGCCTTATTTAAAGAAACATAAGATGTTGTAGGACGAGCAGAAGTCTGTCAGACAACAGATAGATGAGAGCGAGACATAGGACCACAAATGATTTACCACTGAAACTGGCATCATAGGTACTTTTTAATTAATAGAATTAGGAGAGTACTTAAAGCTGGCTTTGTGAGAAGAGTTTAATTACTGTCTTTGAAACTACAACTGGCAAGTCTGTAAGAGGCAGCTCAGGAAGAATGTGGCTGTAAGGCTAGGCCTGATTCTCAATTCAGTTGACTTAAGCCATTATAATCCTGGCTGTGCTTGAATATTTTCTACGATTTCTCATCATCTCTTCTCCTCGGGTGAATCCAAGGAGAGTGCACGCTAGGATTGCTGGCTACTTGCATCTCCTCACTTGTCATCCCCATCTTTCTGCCTTCCATGTGCTTAGCTTACAGACCAAGTGAGCAAAATCAGGCCCAAATGAGCAGCATCCAGCCTTTGGCACTCTTACCTGAAAGCATCTTAAAACACTCACTTCCAGGTGGCAGCCAGAGATGCTTAGCTTGGAGAAAGCTGGCCTCCTTCCATGAATTTTGCACATCAGAAGGAAATGGGTGAAACATCCTATGTTTTCTATCTTCAATTATATCAGTAGTTATTAACCATGGCTATTATCTGGAGAGGTTTGGGTGTTCTTTCCTTTATTTTAAGAAAACAATGCTCTAATCTTAACAGAATCCAGAGATACCAGATGAGAATGAGAATCCAGAGGTTTTCCTTTGATAATTATGGAGACTGGTCCAAGATCTACTTTGAAAGTTGACCAGATGATTCTAATATCCAGCCAGGATTGTAACCACTCAACTGTTTAAAGTTTGCTAAGGCTGTCTTGGTTGCCAGTAGAAAAAGGCAAAGCAGGAAAGTGATGCAAACTTGGATTCCCAAAGTGCTCAAGCGGACAACATTAATGAGGAAAGCAGATATGGTTTGAAGACTCTACAAAAAACTGGGGAGTGTAAGACCCATGCAGAGGGGTCTGCACTTACTCAGCTACAGCCAATTGTTAGGATGGAAATGCTTGCCCGGTGTTGTCAGATCTTCTCATTTCTCAAGAGCAGCTAAAATTCTGGATGTTTGTGTATGTAAAAAATCCCAACACTTAAATGCTGACAAAGAATTTTTAAAACATCTTATGGGATTTATGCTGTAACATAACGCTTAACAAAGTCCCAATTCCAAAGTGAATCTGATAGCCCACCAGCATCAGGTGTCCAGCCCTGGTCTTATTGATTATGGCCAAAGTATAATGTTTCATAATAAATGGCTCCCATCTCTCCAGGGGACCAGATGGGCAAGCTGTTTTCAGAAATATAGGTGAGGGCTTAAATTATCCATCCATTATAAAGAGTCAAAAAAATAGAATGGACAGACCAGTCTGGTGCATTTCACAAACCAGAAAACTAGAGTTCAGTGAGTGAGAGTTACAGGAAGGGACATTTTGATTCCTCAGAGTTCTCCAGAAATAGAATACCCTTCCTTACGAGGTGGTGAGTTTTCAGTCACTGCAGCATTCGAGCAAGAAAGATCGCTTAGTGGAGATAACCCCACAAGTGCGCATCCAATGACTGGCAGTGCCCTTCCCAGATCAATCTTCTATGAATATATGTCCACGCTGCTGGGTTCAACTGTGAATATTTCTGACTCCCAGTCTTGTTGAATTGAATGTCCAGATTACTTTTCCATGAGACTTAATCTACTGAAGTAGAGGTCATCGTGAGTAAAGAAGCCTGTAGGAATGTGTTCCTTTATACACAGGAGAAAACTTGTACTCAGTGTGACGGGCTTCACACTTTTACTATGTGTTAATTTTTCCTTAACACTTCTCTTTAAATCTTGGCAATTCCCATAACCAGAGGAGATCGCTAATCTTCCTTTTAACCAGGGATTTGTGTCTCAATGCCAATCCTTCCCACAAGATGCCTGGGAAAGAGAAAGAATCACCCGTGACCAGTCTGCCAGATTATAGGTCAGTATGGAAGGGGGCTCTTCCTGCAAATAAAAAAACAAAAGACTCTTTGTAATTGAAAGAATAAAATTTCCAGACTCTGTGAGGCTTAAGCCAGCAGCAGAATTTCCAAGAGAGAGAATACAGCCTGCCAAATACATCTGGAACTCTGAGGATAAAATCATAATTAAATTTATAATAGCACTAATGTTTGAATACCTCCATGCATTATCTTATTTAATCTTTGCCCCAAAATTTGAGAATGAGCATTACCATCCCATTTTATAGATGAATAAGATAAAGCTTGGAGAGACCTTAATAAAAGAATGGTTTAGAGGCAGAGAACTAGGTTTGCGTCCTGACTCTCTCAGTTACTAGCTACATCATACAAGGAATTTTCTTAACCTCTCTAAACCTTAGTTCTTCACCAATAGAGGACAATAACAATATCTACAGAAAAGGAATTTTGTGAGCATTGAATAAATAAGATTATCTTAGCACATAGAAAACTCTTGATAAACCTTAGCTGCAATTGTAATGCCAGTAAATGGCAAATTTGAAACTCTGATGCCCAAATCAGTTGTCTTGGCCATTAGTCTCCTTCACTATGGCTTCAGACTCTGTCAGAATAACTTCTCTGCAGGGGAATATGCTACTTGCTTCATTGGTTCTATCTGAATGTCTTTGACTCAGTCAGTGGACCAGACACATCTATCTTTGGGACTGACTTACTCTTTCTACTTACCTATAGCACTTTGATACAAGCCTTGGCCTCTGACCCATAAATGATTTGATTTCATCTCTGCCCCACATGTACCTCCTAACTGTATCAGTTATCTCTCACCATAATAATGCTGGGCAGCATAACCATAAAAGCTCAGTGGCATATTACCATAAACAGAGGTAGGCTGGGTGGTTCTGCTGTTCTGTACCAAATTTGTCTGGATCGCTCATAAGTCTGTGGTTGGCTAGCATGACTAACATGTCAACTGGGCCTGGGCAATCCAGGATGGCTTTACCTGGGATGATTTGTCTCTCCTCCAGATGGACTCATCGACAGGCTAGCCTGGGCTTCACCTCACGCAGAGCCAAGCATCCAAAAGAGAACGGAAGTTCAATAGGCCTTTTGAAATATAGGCTCAGAATTGGCACCTTATTATTTCACACACATTCAATTGACCAAATAAGTCACAAGCCCAGACAAATTTTTAAGAGTGGACAAATAGACTCTACTTTTTGTAGAGAGGATCTGTTAAGCCACACTGCAAGAGACATTACAGTGATGGTGCCATTTATGAAATCTAAGTAGACTGCTTCATCAATACTTGCTTGAGGTTACAGGTTCAGCAGCCATAGCTTTTTCCAAAATGAAAAAGAAGGACAATGGATCCATTATGGATTGGTAGTAGGTACTGAAAATATTTGCAGTCACAAACTTCAAAATCATATATATGACGGATTTTTTTATACTCTTGCCTTAAGGCTATTTGCTCTTCCAAAAGAAATATCAAAGTACATTTTGACACCTACTTAGCCCTAGAAAAACTAATTACTGCCAAAATCGCTGTAAGGATCACCTTTAACATGGGGGGAATGGGAGGAAGTAATAATGGCTCCTGGCATTTTTTAGTTCAATGGGTTTCAAGGAATTTTTCCCTGAAGTGTGAAGATCAATCTTTCTATTAATCTGGGAGTTTCATTCTCATTCAATTACTTAGTCACCTGGTCAAGGAGGAATCAGAATGCCATTGGCCTATGATTTCTAGGAACAATTAATATAAATTTATTGGTTTAGGATTATTTTGGATCAAACCTCAACTTCATACCAACACATTCAGCATAATATAACCCTATAATATATCAATTCAGAACTTTAAATGAATTTCAGTTAAGAACTTTTAATAGTGAAGCAGTTTGAGTCCTGGAATAGGATGTCCACATGAAAATTCTCTAATTTCTCAGTTTCTCAAGCAAAATTTCATAACACGTATAATCTTAGTTTTACACTAAAATCTGTCTTAATTTACTAGGGAACATCATAAATTTTTCAATCCTCTTGAAGTCTTTTCTCACAATCATATAAAGTTCAACTTTATTTAGCAAGTAATAACAATATACCATCATAAGTGCTTAAGATTGTGTAGAAGAAGATGCAATATCCACCCCAAGAAGTCAAAAGTCCTATAGACTTTCTGTTTTCATAATTGATCGTAGCTATTCTTCTATCTCCATCTCCACTAGTTCGTTTTCTCTCCATCTTTCACTGGACAATTACAAGAGTCCCTTACCTCTTCTTTCTGCCTCCAACTATGTCTCTCTACCATCCAACCTCCACACTGATGCCAGATTGATCTTAAAAAATACAAATATGACCATGTTTTTCCAGAACGTAGAATACTGCAATGGCCTCCCATTGCCCACAGATTAAGTCCAAGCTTCTCTCCATGTTGTGCGAAGTCTTCCATGATTTGCCCCCCTGTCCAACCCTATTCTCAGTTCACCTGCCTCCTGTCTCATTTCACAATGATCTCTCTACTCAAAACTACTTGTCCTTCCATGAACGCATCTGCACGATAGCCTTTACTTATGTTGACCCCTCTTCCTAAAATTCCTTTCCCTGCTATCACTCACCTTTCTCCTTATTCCTCTCAGTTCTCTACTATCTAACAGACACCTCCTTGTGCCTCACTGGATGCCAACTGTTAGGTCTCTCTTCTTTCCAGGTAGTATTGATCACTCTCTCCTCTCTCTACCCGATGTGTCCTGTCTACATTTCTATCACGGCATTTACATCTGACTGTGGTTATTCCCATGCCCTAGTCTATTATAAATAGGATTCCATTCATTCTTGTGTCTCCATCATCGGGCACAGTACCTGATATGTACTCTAGGAACGTTTCTTCAGTTAACACATGGATAAATGAGTGAATAAATGAATATGTATTGTGGTAATGAGACATACAAGGATATTGTCTTAAATTTGTTGTACTTGTCTTATATACCAAACGCCAAATAAGCAATATGGCCTGTAAGATAGGGAAGGTTTTGGATGAAAGGAAGGTGGCTCTGGGTTACCATCATAAAGGATATAAGATTTAAGCTAGGTCTAGAAAAGTAAGTAGGCATTCATATATATAGAGATATGAGGGAAGAACATTCAGGTAGAAAAGAAAGAGTAAGAACAAAGGTGGATAAGTGGAAATGTAGACAGTATTCTGAGGGTAGAAATACTGGCATTCTGTCTGAGGGCTTCTTATGGGACACTAGTGACATATAATGGGAAGATAAGTTAGAGTGAAGTTTTGTATACTGAGGTTTTATAAATTGAAAATAATACATGTATTTGTATGAGTAAGCCACCTCATGCTCTACTTGGTTTAATTTTGCTACTTTCTTCCTTTTTATTATATGCTGTATCTCTTTCATATCAGCTGGCATAAAAACCAAGGATACCTCTAGATTACAGCTTTTGAAGTTTAATGAGAACAGAAGAAATAGATAACATTATTCCATTCTCATTAAGACCCTTTACTTCTAGGGGGCTAATGTGGGGGGAGGCCATTTTGTACTCCTCTCGGATTGTTAGCCACCAAATGAGATATCAGGCCGCTAATGCTTTTATGCTCTCCCTCAGATAGCATGTACATCTCTGACCTTTCAAAGTTTGGTAACATAATTGGTTGGCAATGGTTTTTCCTTTCCCCTAGGGTTAGTGAAACTCTCAAAGACAAGTAAGAGAAAAGGAAAGTTAAATATTTGCCCACAAAAAGAAACCAATCACAGAAGATCGTGGATGGATCAGAGCAGAACAAATCCATCACTACTGATGGAAAAGCAAGTATTTTCTCAACTAACTGCAAGTCCATTTTATAGTTTGCAAAGTCTTGGAAACATGACCCATATATCACTTGACAACTTCCTATTAATGAATGATGTATTTTATTAAAACATTAATTCAAAGACTGAGAGAATCGAGAATTTTGAGTAATAACATCTTCTGATTATTATTTCACTCAAGGTAATCATAGTCTCTTTTCTTTTCAATCCCTTCAAAACAAAGTGTTGTAAACCTTATCAGTATTGAAAACACTCAAAAACTCATTTGTTGAATGAGTACAATTATTCTAATTTCTGAAGAAAATAGGTTAATCTTTTCATTTTGGATGAGTCAGAATTTTATTAGTATATTGGGGGATGATGTTCTGAATAATAAATACCATTGTCCATGATTATATATATTCAGAAAGTAAAGAGATGGAACTTTGTAGAGTCCTTCTGATTTGAAAGGGGGAAAAACAAAACTGTGTGCTTAAAACTACAAATAACCCCTAAAACCATGGTATCATTTGGAGCCAAGCACATCCATTGAGGGTTTGGATTGGGTTAGATTATTTTCAGGTACTTGAGATTGAACTGCATTAAGAGAAAGGAAGGAAGGAAACATGAAGGGTCTCACAACTCACAAAGTAAACATGACTGTCCACCCAGGGTGGCTCCTACAAAAAGCACAACTAAAAGTGAGTGGGAGCTTTCCAGAGCCTTCTTTCAAAAGGAAACACAACCATTCCCCTCAGATGGTAATACTCACTAGTATTTAAACAGAAATGTGATATTCTTTTAATATAGTCTTAAACAACTTAGGAATGTACGCACCTGCAGTAACACAGAGTCATCCACTCTGGGATGTTTATATTGGAAAGTCAATTTTCTCCTTCAAATGAGACTTTTCTAAACTTTATGTATGGGTCTGAGGCTCCTAGGAAGCTGCGTCAGAAATAAAGACTCTCTCTAACTCAGACATTTACTTCTTGAACTCTCAAAGGAGATTAAAATCTGGAACAATTGTATCAAGATATGTATGTATCTGTGGAAGATTCTATTCACCCAAAATGGCTCCAATAACATCTCCCACCCCACAATCTCTTCTTACAACATGACCTTGATGCTCCTAAATAGTGTCAGGGTCTATAGCCCCTCCCCTTGAACCTAAACAAACTTTTGCAACTGCCTCTTAGGTCTCAGCCAACAACCCACACCACCTGCCACACATGAATAAAGATGTCTCCAGATGGTTTCAGATCCCAGCCTCTGGGTCACTTCTAGTCTTTGGGTCATCCCACGTGAATCCCCAGACTTCATGGAAGAAAGACAGCCTGTCATTGCTGTACCGTAGAATTCCTGACCCATAGAGGCTGTGAGCATAACAAAATAGCTAATTTACCCACTAAATTTAGAGGGGTTTTTTATTCAGCGATAGACAACTAGAAATTTAAAATCTGAATCTCACTCTTTCATTTACCCCTTCTCTATACAGGTAGCGAATAACCATCATGGACCTCGTACTGTACTAGGCACTGGAGATGAAGAAGATCAAAAAGACAGATGTGATCCACGCTCTCATCAAGATTACATGCTGACTAGAGGGAGACAGATGCAAACAAGATAATGACACGGTAGATAAGTATAATTAAGGAAATAAGCAGTCTGAAGTTTAGAGAATAACTTCATGAAAGGCAGGATACCTAGAGATCTTTGAGGAGGTGATATTTCAGCCGAGACCTTGAATCTGTTTAGGTTAGCCCTTGTTTTATAGGTATGGAATAAGTGACCCAAATCATGAGGAGGCAAGGATACGACTCAGATCTCTTGACTCCTAGTTGCATGTTCTCTGCTGGTCCAGCCTCTTCTAGAGAAGAGAGCACTAATCTATAAAGATATCTTTGTTTTTCCACGAAAAAAATATGGAAGCATGCAGTCTGTTCAAGTTATTTTCTTTGTGACAAGCCTTCAAAAGCTACTTGGTAAGGAGATGAATAATAATAGTAGCTAGCATTTATTGAATAATAATTCTGCTCCAGGTGAGAAGCAATTTCTGTTGCTCAATGGTAATACTTCAAAGAAGTATTGCAGATACGAGTCATTGGAGATGAAAGCTCACCCACTGCTGAGGGAGGGGTACACAGAAATGGAAAAAGAAATCTGAGGGATCTTGGCTGAGAATCAACAGCAACCACTACAATCCACCTCTTGCACCACACAATTGGACTCACATCTTGTCATCCTCTCAAGGTTTCTTCGAGATGGTAGTGGGCCGTAATTTCTAGAAAAAAACTTAAAATAGGAGAGTTAGTGAGATGAGCTTCTGTCTCCACTGCTGCACTTCATTCTGAGGCCTTAATTGATGTCTGTTATCTCCCACCTCTACCATCCATTTGAGAGTCTTTTCATCCTTGTCTTACACTTGTGCTTGACTAGTGGAATAACGCAGACATTTACCCCTGAGGGGTCAGAGCCCCTGATTATTATGCATTTATCAGTATGTGGTTGTAGTAATAGCCCATTCAGGTTAAAACTGGGCAGGAGGAATGAGGAATAAAAAAATAAAACAGTTCAATATCTTCAAAATATTATTCTCACTACACTATTAAATTTCTAGCAATGAAATGAAGTTGGGGAAAAATTCAGCAGTGTTCCTGTTTCCCTCTACAACTTTTATTATTAAGCTTCTTTACTATACTTTGTTATATGGAAGAAGATTACCAGTGTTCGGCTTACTGCCCAAAAGGCAGAACTGAAATTACAAAGTCAAAGATACAGGGAGTAGATTCCAGCACACTAAATATCAAGTTCTTTATAAAAATAAAAGTTTTATAAACCTGAAATAAATTGACACAAGAAGATATGAGTTCCTCATCTCCTTATGCTAATGTGTCTCAGGAGAGACATTTGGGAGCAAACCTCCTTAAAACACTTCTAACTCATGAATCCAAGATTTTAACAATTACTACTTAATTCAACTTCATGAGCAAAGTCAGGAAAAGCTGGTAGATGGAAGTAAAATGAATGGGACATTTATATCTGAGGACTGGGTTTCCCAAAAAACAATTAGAAAAATAGGAATTGATCAGAAAAGGGAGTTAAAGAAAAAGAGATTTAAGCTTGTTAAATTTCTGACTCAGATATCCTTCTGTTACCAAGCTAGTATCCTTGTCAACTCAGGATCAATAAGTCTAATAAGATACTATATAAGATAAAGAAATAAAGAAGATTTATAAAATATAAGATAAATAAATTTTTAAAAACATTAAAAAACCATCAAACATCTACCTTAAAAAGTAGCTGTCACACTGGATTTTGTAATAAACCAGATGCATCCCCTAAACCCCCTTTCCAGGGGTTGATGGGCCCTGTGCAAAACAAACACTTCTCACTGGATAGAGTGAAACAAGGGATCATGGAAAGCGGAAAAGACCATGAAGTGTATGATGGAAATGGACTGGAAGTCAGGAAACAAAATCTAGACCCTGCCACTGGGTAGTTATTTGAACTTGCAGAAACATCTGACCTCAAGGATTTGAACAATACGATCTCTAGCTTCTGTGCAAGCTTTAATGTTCTGGCCTTCTTTGTACAGCTTCACAGCAATCCTTGGATATAATCTAGTTCCAGATATCTATATTTAAGCTCTCAGTTCATGAAAAGAACATAAATAATCATAAAATGGAAAGTCCTAAGTTTTTAGGCTACCTCATACTGGAGAATTCTTCCCTAATTTTGGCATGGGAAGAGAAGCAATGCTTCCAATATTTATAATTTATTTTATAAGAATTCTTAAACTTTAAAATTTTTCATCATTCTATCATCATAAGAAGCACTTGTTTTATTCATGATTGTAAAATCACTTATTCTAGCTTGTGAGGAAATTCCAACTGTTTTAGTTGTCAGGAATCATGGTAATTCCCTCTACTTACTTTGTCCTCCTCAATTCTTTAAACTCTTCTTTTTAAATATGCTGAGTAGAAAAGACCATACTTGACAGTATTCTGCTCCACACAGGGTTCAGATGGACCTATTCTTTGAGAGAAAATGTTGTTTCTACTTAGCACAAAAAGACTAGATAAGAATTCTATTGCAGTAAAACATTTTAATGACAATTCAGATTCACTAACTGTCAGATACAAAATAAGACCAAGATAGTTCCTAACGTTTTGACTCTCAGGTTCATGTACACACTCTCTCCTTTACCGACTCTCTTCAGTTGATTAACTCTCGCTCATCAAGCAGATCTCAGCTTAGACTCCCTTCTGGCAGAAAGCCAACGCACCCGTCATTTAACCCAATGGTTCTTAACTGGGTGCCATTTTGCTCTTCCCCCCGGAAGACATTTAGGCAATGTCTGGAGACATTTTTGGCTGTCACAATCTGGGTGAAGGGTGCTACCAGCATCTATTGGGTAGAAGCCAGGGATGCACTGGACAGCTCCCACAACAAAGAATTATCTGTTCGAGATGTCAGTAGGGC